>NC_056739.1:835631939-835671939 GCF_019279795.1 Protopterus annectens
CAGTGTTCATAAGGATTAAATATACAGCATGATGCAGACTCTATTTAGTTTGCGAGCTCTCGCTTCATTACAGAGATTATTTAACAATAATTAGAAGATTTTTAGTGGGAATAGAGTGGTTTATGAAGTGACTGTCAGCAATCCAAATTTTTAAGCAAAAAGCCAGAAAATTATAAGATAGCTTTAGACAGAAAGTCTAGTTTGAGAAAAAAGAATGTTTACAAACATTGGACCTATCCATGTTGTAATGTTTTACATGTGATTGCATGTTGAAATCTAATGTTTTATATAGCACTGGCAAGCATTTTTTTAATAATTAAAATGACAATGATAATTATATGTTATGTACCACAAGGTTCAGCTTGTACTTCATTTTACATTGTCAAAACAATGAGGAAGGCTGATGAATGTATCTGCATGTTTTCAGTGCTTTATTTAAGCACACTATAAGGTGCAGAAAATGTACATTATTTACATTTCTAGTCATGTACAAGTTTGTCCAATGAGTAGAAGAGGGAATCTTAATATACTGAGACTAAAGGAATAACATTGATAAGAGTATATTGCAGCCAGAGCAATCACTTGGCTTAAGAAGGTTGTAGTAGCTTAAAAGCATTCCACTACATTTCATTAACACTAAATTAATTAAAGCTTCACCCAGAAGGAACAAATCAGCTTAAACTTCCTCTGTATGACAGAAACAAAAAAACAGTATTTTCAGGAGGCAAGTACCCTACACTCCCCCATATGAAGGCTTCACCCCCCCCCTTAATAAATACTTTAACTCCACTTGTGCAGTCATGGAGAAAAAAGAGATTATCAAAGTCATTGAATTGCTACTGTCATAACATGATCAGTGAGTTGTATATTACAGAAATAGTATGAAACCCTCATCCACTTAGTCTAATGAGGGCACAAAGGTCATTTAAATTGTCTAATTAATATTAATCCAGTTCTAAACAGAGACCTTTAAGACACTGGATGGCATTCATAGTCCCAAGGTTTGCAATTGTGCTGTGGTTATCTGCAATGAAACACTGTAATGCAAATATACTGATCTCAGGATGTTCATTATATTGATCACTGCTGCAGTAGCCTTAGCTATATGAGTTATATCCTTATAAGGTTCAGGGCACCTTCCACATGCCCAAATTGTTAGGCAGGTAAAACTGAGCTAAAAGACTAGTTTGGGTGTGAAGCCCTTTAGAACTTCATTGCCACTGAAGATTATGCTCCTCTGAGGCTTTTGAGGATTGCCATTCAGCTTATACATTCCTTTGCTGGGCAGATAAGTTCTCTTTGGAGAAAAATCTTCCATTTTCTTAATTTTGTTGATGTTTTATTGATGTTTTCTTACTTTCTTCTTCAGGAAAGTTATTTTAAAGCTATGAGTGTTGTACTTTAATGGACTGTCTCAAAGCTGTACTGTACTTTTAAACTGAGTGCTCATTTTTTGTCAGTTTAAAAGTGGAGTAAAGTAACTGAAAACATTCTTTTCTGTGAATAAATTGTGTTTATTTTACTTTTGTGAGATTGGAATAGTGTTTTAAATTGATTTTTAATGTGCTTTTCTTTCAAAAACGTAACTTTTGTGTACTACTAGTGTTTACCAGTAATTGTTGCTTATTTTTCATGGGAAATAGATGCCACTTTTGGCTTGACCATGGAACAGATTACCAGTCCATGGTTGGTCCTTCTTCCAGCCACAAAAAGAAGAAAAAAAAAAGCAAATAGCCTTTGCCATCACAGCAGGCTAGCAGTTTGCCTCAGGCACAGCTGGGTGACTCTACTGTGCCCTTTTGTTCTGCAGCATCTAGAGCAACTATGGAATGGTGGTTAGTCACATCTTCTGCTGACGGTGTTCCTTCAGTGGGCAAGGGAGATCCACTCTTGTCATTCCTTGGACATGGAACAGAGAAGGTTTCCCTGTTGTGTCAGAATACTGTGCCAGTCCCTGAGGAAGCTGCTGCCATTAGTAAAAACATTTGGCCCCATGTTTCCTATGAAAAAGAAAAACAGAAAACCAAGCATGTATCTATTCCTCCTCAATTTTCTTTGGATAGGAGTAGTTTACTGGGTCTGGCTCGGGTTTAATTGAAAGGTTCATAGGTAAGTACTAGGCTATCTGCCCTTGAGGACCATTTTAAGCCTAGCCAGTTTCCCTTTTTATGTTTAAATTAGCCTATCACATTTGGTTAGGGATTGACTTTACCTAGCAATAATTCAAGCTATTGATCCTTCCTTTAAAATAAATTAGTTCCTGGTAAAGAAAGAGAGATTTGTCTTTTCCTGAAGAGATTCAAGATTCTGAATCTGAACAGAATATGTAGGGATGCATACAGTGTTGTTTTCCCTCAGATTTCTGATTCAAACTCAGGGGTGAGCTCAGTTTCTCACCCTACCTGTGGGGGGTTCTCTTTCTCTGAGTCTATTGCTGGAATTTGCTATTGTGTTCAGTGGGAGACCACTGAGGTTTCTCAGTCCCTCAGAAAATACTATGAGTTGTTACAGAAGGATTTTCCAAAACTTACACACATTCCTACTGTTTTGTCTGCTTTAAAGGATGTGTGTGCTGCTTCCTGCAATGTTCCTGATAGTCAGCCAGCTGCCCCTAAAAAGGTAGATAGGATGCAAAAAGTTCCTCTGTCTTTTAAATGTTTATACACTATTCCCAAACCTAACCCAGCAGCTATAGCTTTAGTTGATCCCACTGCTGCTAAACACTTAGCTAATTCCAATCCCACTCTTTCTGATAAGGATGAGAAAATTGTTGACAGGTATGGGAACAAATGTATATTTCTGCAATTTGTTTTTCAGAATTTTAAATTGTCAGACTCATATATTAAAGTTTGTTCTAGCAAATTATGAAAATATGAGGAATGTTTTATCTATTTCTTCTTGTTGCTAACAATCTGCTTTATAATAATAACTTAATTTCTTCTTTTGCACAGATCACTACTCATTGTTTGCAGTGTGTGTAAGACTCTGTTGATACTTCTTACAGGGCTGTGGCCACTGGTACTGTTTTGAGGAGGTCTGCATGACTGCATTCCCAAAACCTCCCAGATAATGTTAAAACTGAGATTTTAAATTCTCCCTTGGATAGAGATTTAGTGTTTGGCTCCTCTGCTGCAGAGGTGATCCAGACATGTGATGAAAGGGGCAAATGATCCAGGGAATCTCTTAAGATTTTTTATTCCTCCTTCTCCAAAATTTCCAAGGGATTTTCTATATCTTTATCCACTTTTGACAAAAGACAGAATAAAAAGTCTCAACAAAATACAGGTAAACAGACATATAAGAAGAAATGTCAGAGAAAAAAACAAAACATAAACCAGGATAAAGTATCCTCTCAAAAACAGTAAAATCCCAAAAACATATATAAAGAGGATACAGCAGGACAATCAAAGCCAACCAAACGAATTCCAAAGAAAATTAAACCAAATAATTTCCAAAAGCGATTTTATTAAAAGAATAAAAAGTGAGCGCTTTCACGTCTGCCAGGACGCTTCATCAGACTTAGTTATACTACTCAAACGAACATTCTTATATATATTAGAGAAGCTCCTATTGGAAAGCAGCTACAAAGGCTTATTAATAAAATGCTAATTCATTGGTACATATAAAAATAAAGAAATTAACATTTAACAATTTGACAACCACTGATATATTTTGATAAATAAGCATAAAAATATCTGTATATAACAAAATATGTATAAACCATGTAAAAATGTATATATATAAAAACATATAAAAGAACATTTAAAAAATGTATTTTACTATAAAAAGAAGTCTAGAGCCTCTCTAAACCAAGGACAGTCCAACAAGTCAGACTGACTATTCAAGAGACCTTGTGAACTCCTCCTACCGTGGCCCTTTTTTTTGTTCCAGAAAGTCTGAATCTCCATTTCCTCTTTTGGTAACAGATAGTTTCAGACAAATGGGTTCTTAAAAATCATTCAGCAAGATTACAGATGGCAGTAGGAGGAAATTCTTCCTTTCCAGTAGGTCATTCCTCATCCTCCAGATCAGACTACTTTGTTTCCACCGGATCTTCATCACATGCTGTACTAAAAAAGTGATAGAACTAGTTCCTCCTTCCCTGGTGGTAAAGGGAAGGGTTTTTATTCACAGATGTTCCTAGTGCCAAAGAAAGAAAATTCTTGGAGACCAGTTCTGGATCTTTCTTTCCTAAACCTGTTTGTGATAGTGTCCAAACTCAAAATGATGTCACTTCACAATCTCTTATTCTTTTTCCTCTTTCAATTTTGCTGGCAACTCTAGACTAAAATGATGTTTATCATTGCATCTCTATTCATCCAGACTTTAGGAGTTTCTTTAGGTTTTGTGTGTCTGATCATATTATCAGTTACCTGCCTTAACCTTTGCACTATCCTTTCCACCAAGAGTGCTTGCAAAGTGTCTAGCTCCAGTTATGGTGCAGTGCAGGCGACAACCTATCCACATTTTTCCATATTTAGATGACTACCTTATTTTAGCAGAGTCTTTTTCAAAGTGTTAGAGCTCTCTGTCTCTTGGGTGAGAGAGATATCTTATACAAGCTGGGACTCTAAGAAAACATACAAAAATCTTTCTTTACTCCTTCACGCAGGATTGTATTCCTGGGATGTCAGCTAGATACCACAGTTCAAAGAGCATTTCTTCCACAGGAAGATAGATCTTTATCTAGATCTATTCCTAAGGTTTTCCACTCAGACTATGGTCACTGTGAGGGAATATATCAGGATTTTTGGTCACATGGCCTCTATGATTTTCATAATACCCCTGGCAAGAATCTAACTGAAAAAGATACAGGTATCTGAAATCTCTTAGGTCCAAGCATCAACACCCTTTATATCTTCAAATTCCAGTGCTGGGGTTTGTCAGAAGAGAAATCCCCATCTCCCTCCCTACTCCAAAGAAGTCAGTCACCACAGACTCTTACAACTTTGCTTGGGGAGCAGTTTCAGGAGGGATACAAGTGCAGGAGGTGTGGGACACCAAGGACAGATGCAAGCACATAACTATCAAGGAGATGTTTGTCTTTAGCAAGGCACTCAATTCTCTGAAGGGACTTCTTCAAGTGGTTACAGACAATACCACAGTCAGGTGGTACATCAACAACCAAGGGGAACCAGGTCATACCCCCATTGCAAACTAGCCAGGTTAGCTTGCGATATAGCTTCACAGCACAATCTCACTCTACAGGCCTCCTACATTCTGTCAGAGCAAAATTGTGTGGCAGACAAGCTGAACAGGATCAGAGCAGACCCTCACAAATGGAAACTAGATCAGGGAGTCTTCCAAGATTTAATTCCTCTGTAGGAAGTTCCTTAAGTCTACCTCTTTTCTTCCTTTCTAACAATCAATTGGCAATATTCTGTTCCAGGACTCCATGCAAAAAGGCCTGAAAGACAAATGTCTTTTCCTTCTTTGTACAGGAATGTTCCTGTATGCTTTTTGACACTTTCCTCTAATATCCAAGGTGTTTCTAAAGATTCAGAAGGAATCTTTCAAGATCATTGTGATGATTCCCTTCTGGCCCAGGCAACTGATTCTTCCTTGTTTTGGAAATGGCAGGGCAATTATCACAAGCTTCCTCACAGACTGGATCTACTCACACAAGAACAAGGGTACTTGAAAGACCCTGACATCAGTCAACTTTAACTGACTGCCTGGATAATAGTGTCTTAATTCCTTTTAGGCACCTGTTTACTGAGGATGTGCTGCAGGTACCAATGGAGGCAAGAAAGCCTGCTACTAGAAAATCATATATTAGTAAATGAAAAGGTTTTATAGTTGGTGTCAGCACCATAACCAGTACCCATTCAGGGCTTGTTGTTATCTAGTTATACAGTATATGTGTGAATTACTATCCTGTGACCTTCCTTATTCCTATATCATGGTTCAATTATCAGCCATTTCAGCATGACTGCATATGGATCCTGTTCTTTCAAGGCAGTCTAATGACAAAATGTTTTTGAATGGGGTTTTGCATAAGAGGCCTTGAAGAAAACTGGTGGCCTTTACTTGGTATAATTTTATATTATTGAAGCTAACACTTTTGCCATTTGACCCTGCTAATCTGAGGTTCTTAACATGGAAAACAGTTTTACTGATTGTTCTGCAAGAAGGGTACCTGAGTTACATAAGGACAGGGTTTCTTTGAGAACTAATTTTTCTTTTATGCCTAAAGTGATGCCCAGTTTACTTTAAGCCAACCTATCCATCTCCCCATTTTCTTTCCTGAACCTAAAAATGAGGGAGAAAATATACTTCATACCTGGGATGTCCACAGAAAACTCAGGTACTTTTGTAACAGAGCTAACTATTTCATATCTTTGTATCAATTGTTTATTTGTTATGAAGGTAAGAAAAAGGGACAACCTGTGTCAAAACAGACTGTTTCCATATGATTGTCTAAGGCTATTATCTTTTGTTATACTCAGCTTAACAAAGCTATTCCAGACAGGGACTAGGTCTACTCTACTGGGAACTTGGCTTCATCTATAGCTTTTAGGAAAAGGTTGGATTCTAGAAGTATTCTAGAAACTGCTATTTGGTCCTCTGTATATACTCTTACAAATCACTATAATTTCACATTAAGAAGGTTTGTGGTCTGCACTCTTGTGGGAGGAGAGGCTGGACTCTGCCCTTCTGAGCTGGGAATTTCTGGTTAGAGGCTTATAGTGCCTGCATATTTGAACTGTTTCTTACTGAAATTGGTGTGCTTTGTTTGCTGTTGCATAAACTAGATTTAGGCCTGCTGAATCTAGCTTTGTTTGTATAACTTGAGCACTAATCCAGGCCTTCTTTTTTGGAGAAGGTTCCCCTGCACCCCAGTGGCAGGAGTGTGCAGTAAAAACTTATCTGATTGAAGACTACAGGAACAGGGCTCAGTTTTGAGATTTTTTTTTTACTGGTTAATTGGGTAATATTTTTAAAAGCCTTTTCTGATTGCTTGTAGTCATCTAAAGCTGTTTTAAGTGTATTTTTACTGTTTGTAGTCATTTAAAGCTGTTTTATGTGTATGTTTTACTGCTTTTGCCTTATCTTTAAAAAAAAATGTTTTCCTTGTTTCCCACCTTTCTAAGCTAGTATAGTCCAGTTTTCAGGCTAGTGCTGAATTCAGGGTTGTTACAAGTTTCTGAGTTGCCCATGCCTTACTTGGACAGAAGGAGGTTTCTCTGTTCACCTGTGAGAGAGGGAGCTTTGAGCAGCCATCTGTCCCAGGAGGAGTGGTTCCAGCCCAGAGAAGTTAGTAGTTTAAAGGCAATTTTAGGCTAATTACTATCTCTTTCATTTCCCTGCTGTAAAAAAACGTGTTTGCACGGTTTTTCACATCTGGGCAAGGCTGGTTAGCTAGGGCTAAATTATTCCCAGCTCCACCAAGTCTCTTCTTCAGTTTTTCCCTTGAAAGTAGGCTAACTCTCAACCTAAGCACTTAAAAAGCATCCTACAGTCTAGCACTTGCTCAGACCTAATAGCAAGCACAAATATACCCCAACACTTGATTGGCCAGCAGGGCAAGGCTCATTATTTACCCCTCACCAACCAAGCAACTAAGCAGCTCACCCTACTATTCAGGCATGACCAAAGGGCAATTTCAGGTATACTCTCCAGTCCAGCTGGTGAACCTGGGTATCCTGGAGGCAATGTTACAACTGCCTCATGTACACAGACAATCCTCTCCTCCTACCATAAAACATTAACATATGCGAGAGATGCAATTATATAGCTAAAGTGGAGGCTAAGCTCTCTCCACCCAATACTGGAACAGGCAGTCATGAGGAGAAGGTTAACACTTGCACCACACCTCCAGCCTCACACAGACATACTAAACCAGCACTGGCTAAAAATACACATAAATACATGAAATCATACTTGGAGTCTCTAAATAAAAACCTGCAAAAGCATCAGAAACCTCCAAAGCAGACACCCAAAAAATCTGCACCTCCTGTCACAAACCAGGCAACAAATAAAACACAAAATCAGTGTGTGGCACAATCACAGCCCTTAAGGCAAAATAACATACCTAACACACTAGTAATAGGCAACTCTATAGTCAGGCACACTGACGTCCCACTCACTAGGCTGGACAAGGAGAAGTTACTGTTAGCTGCCTGTCGGGAGCCAGAATACGCCACATAACACAAACACTCAGGTCACTCCAGAACAAGTACAAATATGATTCTGTCATTGTTCATGTTGGTGTGAATGACCTGAGACATACCTCCCTGGCTTACATGAAAAGAGACATGGGAGAGCTCTCTGATCATGTAGCCCAGGCGGGTATGACCCTGACCCTGAGTAGCATCCTGCCCTCACCAAGAATGATACCACAGTATAAAGAAAAAATGATCAGTTTCAAAAATTGGCTAAGCTTCTGGTGCCATTCATAGGGGATCCAGTGTCTGTCAGCCTGGGACGACATGCTCGACAAGCTTCATTGCTTTGTAATAGACAGCTTGTACCTGTCACCCCTAGGCTTTTGAATACTGGCCAAGGCTCTTGCTGCCCCCATAGTGCCTTTTTTAGGTAAGGCTCAAAAGTCGAACCCACCTATGTAAACAGCACAAATAAAAAAATGAGAGTTATGCCACTCAACGCCAGGAGTTTAAATCTCAAAATGCATTTACTCGAAGCACTCCTCAGTATGGAGAACAATGACATCTTTGCACTAACTGAAACCTGGTTCAAAGCTCCACAGAGCACCCCAGCACTACCGGGCTACAACTCATACTACACATTTCGACAACAGAACATGGACAGAAACACAAAAGGAGGGGGTGTATCCATATTCATCAAGGACACCTACACCTCCAGGTTAGTGGCACAGCATGATATCTCTGAGATCATCCATGTGCAACTAACATCAGGCAAATCTGCAATGCAAGTTGTGGCCTGCTACAAATCACCCTCCATGACCCAGGACCACCACTCCACCTTTCTAGAGACACTGGAAAACATGAAGGCCCTACCGAACACCCTGATATTGGGCGATTTCAATTACCCTACCATTAACTGGGAAAACTACTCCAGTACAAACTCCCAGGTACAGCGCTTCCTGGAATTTATCAACTCAAATTCTCTGGTAAACTCCCCTACCAGAGATGAAAACATATTGGACCTGGTCATCACCAACATGGGCGACAGGTGTTCTGCACCAGAGGTCAAACCGTCACTGGTTAGATCAGACCATAAACTAATCAGTCTGGATGTCCACACCACACCACCACCCCCAACCAAGGAAACCACAGTGAAAAACTTTTCTATAGCAAACTTCACCTTACTTAAGACAGAGATGGTAATTTTCACAGCATCCACGCTAAAGGATAGCAGTGTCCAAGATGTAGGAACCTTTACAAATGCACTCTATGAGCACCTACATGGATCATGCCATCCCTAGCAAAACCAAGACTCACTCTCCTAAGAGAAAGAAACCAGCCTGGTGGACCCCTGCCATAAACAGGCTATACAATAGAAGGAGGAAACTAGTTCAGAAAAAAAGCAAATCCCAAGAAGGAAAGACATCCCTGATCAGTAACAGTAAGAAACTAAGGTCCCTCATAAAATCATCCAAGGCTAACTTCGAAAGAAAAATAGCCAATGATTCGAAAGATAACCACAAAGCCTTCTTTAGCTATGTCAATAATCTAAGTGGCAACTCGCAGATATGCTCTGAGCTAGTGCAAAATAGCACAAAATATACTGAACCTACTGATATTGCCAACATCCTGGCAGATAGACTCAGTGCAAACTTCACCCCCCTCTCACCCCCCAAAAGGGCCCACAACAATACCAGAAAAGTGTAGTGTCCCGCAAATCACAGATGCATAGGTGAAAACAGCCCTTTCCAAAGCACAGTGTCAATGGGGCCGGATGATGTCCCAGGCTGTGTCTTGCATGAACTACAGAACAAACTAACCCCCCACCTAAACACACTATTCAACCTCAGCCTCTCCACAGGCTACATGCCCATAGAATGGTGCACAGCAACAGTTATTCTGCTCCACAAATGAGGGGCCACAACTGACCCTGGTAGCTATCACCCCATAACCCTGACTAGCCTGGTCTGCAAGGCTATGGAGCGCATCATCATGGAACTCATTAACAAAGACATTGGGAACCTCCAAACACTTGACTCGACCCAGTTCAACTTTGTTAAGGGCAGATCGTGCCTACTAAACCTGGTTGACTTCTTCGAGACAGTCACCAAGGCCATAGATGAGGGGAAGGTGGTTCACACAGCCTACCATGACCTCACCAAGGCTTTTGACACCATTCCCCACTCGGGAATTATAGAAAACCTCACCAGCCTGAACATAAATCCCTACGTCATGAGATGGGTTGCCAACTGGCTAACAGACAGAACTCACACGGTAAGAATAGCGGGCTCCAGGTCTGACTCTAAACCAGTCAAAAGTGGTGTCCCACAAGGCTCGGTCCTGGGACCCCTACTGTTCAGCATATACTTCTCAGAAGTACAGGCAAATACGGGAGGACTATGGCTAACCAAGTTTGCTGATGACTGCAAACTGGGAGCCATAACTAACTCTCCAGCTGACATGGACATTCTCCAAAAGGGCCTTACTGAGACGGACACCTGGTGTCAAAGTCATGGTCTCAAGCTAAATGCCAAAAAATGCATAGTCATCCCATTTGGGAAAAACAAAACACCCATGAATTACCACATAGGTAGCAGCCCCCTTAATACAGAAGAAGTAATAAGAGATCTGGGGACCCAGGTAGATAGTAATCTCTCCTTTGACAATCATATTGCTAAAGTAGTTAGGAAATCCTTCTATGTAGCCCATCTGATTACTAAAGGGTTCACATCTAGAAATAAAGAGGTTATAGTGCCCTTCTACTTGTCACTCATCAGACCCATCATAGAGTACAATGCCCCATTTAGGATGTACCTCACAAGACACTTCCAACAGCTGGAAAAACCACAAGAGTACCTCACCAAGAGGATTACTGACCTCAAACATATGTCCTATGCAGCCCAACTGGAAAAACTCTGGCTGTACTCAGTGGCATATCGCTTACTCAGAGGTGATCTCTGCCTGACTTACAAAGCCATGTCCAACTCAGAATTGATGGACATGCTCTACCTAAAGAAATCCAAGTCACTATGAGCCACTTACTCTAGTGAGCTAAACCTTGCCACAACAATAAATAGAACATGCTGGAGGGATTCCTAACTACATTAGGCAGAGCTCCACACTAACACTCTTCAAGAGAAACCTTGATCAGTGGATGGGTAACAGAAAATACACCCCTGGGATCACTTCATTGGCTCTTCTTGACAGAGGCTCAGTTCAATCAATGGGGCAGCAAAAGCTGACACTCTGGCTAGCCTTATAAATGCCCTCGGGCAGATAGCCTAGTACCTACCTATAAATCTATGAACCTTGATTCCTTCTTTAGGTCCATAACAAGCTTTGCTAAGACCATTCAGCAGTGATCAATCTGATGAACATAGTACAGTTGTGTAAGTAAAATTTATTATAACAATAGGTGTTTGAATGATCAGTGCTGCTGTATCTGCTCCCTCCCTCTGTCCTCCTTGTTCTTTGGCATGTGTTTTATGCAGGGTGTGGACATTTATTTATTTATGGATTGACTGACCTTTGATTACAAGGAAAGTCTGATTGGGAAAGAGCCCATTTTCAACAGATGCCTAGGAAGAAAAACTGCAAAGTATTACAAAACATTTTTAGAACAATAATTTTACAATCTTCAAAAGTAAAACAAAGAGTAAAAGGTCACACAGATAACCAACTGGTTAAAAAATACAAAATGAAAAATCTAGAAAAGCTAGACTTCTAACTGTGTGATACCTTAAACCTCATGCATCAGAGGCCTCATAGGATATATGCAAATCATCCTTTAAGGATATCAGGAGTTTCAGCTAAATTAAGGATATTAGGTGTTTCAACTAAATGGCAATTCCAAATGTCCATGACTTTTCTTTTACTTTCATTTTTAAGTGTTTTTATAGACAATTTCAGGCTATTAAAGCAAAACTCCTCTACGTGTGGCCATGCATACCTTCTTATGACATCAACAGTGCAGCATAAGAGGAATGTTTTACCTTTTGAAACTCAGGGTTGTCATTCCCAGCTGATATCCATAAACATTAGGCTGTCTACAAAATATCCCAACTAACAAACTAAAACAAAGAGTAAAAAGGTCACACAGATAACCAACTGGTTACAAAACACAAAACAAAAAATCTAGCAAAGCTAGACTTCTGTGTGATACCTTAAACCTCTTACATCAGAGGCCTCATGGGATATATGCAAATCACCCTTTAAGGATATCAGGAGTTTTAGCTAAATTGCAATTCTGAATGTCCATGACTTTTTCTTTTACTTTCATTTTTAAGTCTATTTATGGACAATTTCAGGCCATTAAAGCCAAACTCTTCTAGCTGTGGACATGCATGTTTCTGCCTTCTTATGACATCATTAGCACAGCATAAGAGGAATGTTTGACCTTCGGAAACACAGGGTTGTCATATCCAGCTGATATCCATAAACATTAGGGTGTCTACAAAATATCCCAACTAACAAACTAAAACAAAGAGTAAAAAGGTCCCACAGATAACCAAATCTTCAAAAATAATTAAAAAATTATCTACAGTTTAAATAATGAAGTCCTATGAAAAAAGGAAGAAAGCGCTTAATGTGTGAATAAAATCTTTTCAGATTTATTTTGTTCTCCTTCATTTTGATTCAGCACAACACACTGTTTTTCCAAAGTTTGCTTTGGTTTACAAGTTTTAGTGTGGTGGCTTGCCTTTTTTTTTTGTTTAATTATACCAGTTTAGACATAATATGAAAACATTGGTTAGCAACAGATACAAGTTAATATTCAGAGAAAGTTTGGATAGTTTACAGAGAAATTAAAGGTAAGATAGTATAAAACAAACAGAAACTGCAATATGAATTGAGGGGAAAATCTGCCTTATGGTATATTTAGAGAGAAAGCCAAGGGTAAGAAATTGATAGAAGTAAGGAAGTGAGTGAAGAAGGGAAAGTAATGATATAGTTTATCCTAGTGTTGAGTAAGAACAGAGCCAGATTTTGGCTAAGAAGTCTTTCAGAATGGTTTTGAAGTATGGGAGAGAGAGATGGATACAGGTAAGGAGTTCCAGGCCTTAGCAACATGATACAAGTACAGACAATGCCCAGCAGATCTGATAGGTTTGTGGACAGACATGAGTTTTTGGTCATTGGATCATAATGACTGACTAGGAATGTAGTTGTGCAAAATAGTATTTCATGACTGACAAGTAGATGGATGTTGGATAATTCTATAGGTGGTAAGAAGGTGTGCATATGTTAGTTCATTGGGTATTTCTAATATAGACGTTTTAATGTTATACAGTGCTGGGTTCTGAAAGGGGTACTTGCTGCAAATTTAACAATTTTTTTATAGTATTGTTAAAGTTTTGATTTTTGTGATACTTGAATGTTAGTTAGAATGGGAGCACCATAAAGAAGTGTGGGGAGGAGATAAGTAGCAGCGAGTGTAGTTTTAGTTGCATTGATAAGAAAATTTTTCGTCTCATAAAGCACCCCTAGTTTTTGATGAGTTTTTCCTAATGCAGTTTTGTATATGCAGGTCAAATTTAAGATTGCAACTATTATCCTGTTATTTTTGTTTTACCTGGATCACTTGTCTGTGTACTTAATAAAGGATTTTCAACTGGAAACAAACTGTCTACCCTGCTTGGATTACTTTTGAATACTTAGTAATTCTGTATAATATTTCAAATTATATATTTTGTATTATTATTATATATTTTTTTTTACTTTGGACACAAGTTTAGGTTTGCTACTTCTACTACCATTGTCTGATCTGATTAATATACAATGATTAAATAGATATATATTGATTGAAAATCTTCCACACAGAGACGTTTCTTACACTGATTTATTTTTTGGACCCACCAGACTGGTTTAGTGGGTTATTTGAGACTTTGGGGATACCACGGAGATTATTTGTTTTAAGATTACCATCCACTATCATCCCTAATAATTTTCTACGAGAAGTGACTTCAAGTGATTGTATTATCAAAGGAGAGAACTTTAAATGTTTTTCATGAGGAAGGGATTTAGGGAAAAAAGTAGTAGTTATCTTTTTTGGGGAAGGGATTATAGCATGAGTTGTGAGTTACAAGGACATTTTTGAGGTGTGCCATGTTGTCAGATGTGCCTATGAGTGTAATGTCATCTGCGTGGCCTTTTGTGTGGATGTGTGTAAGGTGTTGGTGAGAATGTTAAAGGTCGATGATAGAGCCATATGGTACACCAGTGGTGACTAGGAGGTATGCAGAGAGGATCGAGTGACATTTTACAGACTGATACCTATTGGACAGGTAGATTTTGACACCCTAGAATGGTGGGTTAATAGAGACCTAGTGAGGACATTTGAAGTAGAAGTTTGTTGTGACAACCTGTGTCAAAGGCTTTAGACAGGTCTAGAAATAAGGAGGAGACTAGTTTGCCATTACCTCTAGCTTTATTGACAGCATCGATACAGGTTATTAGTGCAGTGTTAGTACTATGGATGGAAGTCATGTTGTGTGGTGGATAGGAGTTATTTCTGCAGAAGATAGCTTAACAGCTGTTTTTTTCAAGTATTTTGGTGGGGGGATAGGATTGCTATTGGTCTGAAGTTAGTAATGTCTGTTAAATTTCCTCCTTTGTGCAGAGTGATTATGTTCAATGTTTTCCAGAGAGACGGAACATGGGATTCCTGGTCTGAACTATTTAGGACTGAGTCAAGATAGGCAGTGCTATTGGCTGTTATTTTAAGGTACTCTCTTGGAATGTATTTAGGTGAAGTAGAGCATAGTTTTAGTTTGTTCATGAGTAGTTGGCACATGTTTGAAGTGAAAGTGAATGTGGTGATGCATGGCTTTTGGGCAGGGCTGGGATTAGATGTTGGGAAATCCTTGGTTAGAGATGGTTTACTATCTATGAAATAAGAGTTGAATTGTTTTATGGTTTTGAGTGGTGAATTACTGGGAGAAGGGTTAGGGATGAATTTTTGGCCAGGATGCAAGATTTCTTTAATGGCTGTCCAGAAAATTTTGGGGTTGTGTTTACTATTATTCTGAAAGTTATTGTAGTACATTTTTTCTTTTCATCTATTTGCTTTTTAGTATGATTGTGAAGCATTCTGAAGTTTTCAAGATATTCTGGTGTTTTATATGTTTGCCATTCTTTCGATGCTTTTTCTTTATCCTGCATCAGCATTCTACTCTTTTTAGATAGACAAATTGCATTATTTGTTTTTTAGTTTCTTCCTTCTAGGAGGCACATACTTATTTAGGATGTTCAGGAAAGTTGCACTGAATTCTTTTACAACGTCATCTAGGGGGAGGATTTTTAGGAAATTCCAGTTAGTAGATGATAGGGTAGTAATGAACATTTCTGGCTTCAACTCAAAAAGGTTGTATGAGGTTTTATAAACATGCTGTTTAAGTTGATGAGTGAGATGTCTGATTGTATAGATTGGGAAATAATCACTGAGAGAGTCTGACATTGTACCTGTGTTGGTTTATTTGCTGGAGTCTGATACTAAGATCCAGTCTAATAGGGAATTTGATTCCTTGCTATAATGTGTAGGGCTATTAATTAGTTGTGTGAAACCATATACGTTCATGCTAGAGGTAGGGGAGTTGTACTTTATGTCCAACCAACTGACATTCACATTACCTAGTAATATTTTTTCTTGTGGAATTGTTCTGGATATCCAGTGTAGGATATCTTCCAATATAGCTGTATTGTTGCCAGAAGGGATGCAAAGGACAGTAAAACATATTTGTTTATAATTTTTATTTTAATTGTAAATTGGTTTGTTGTAAGGGAAAATGGTATACCACCTTTGTGAGGAAATAGACACCACCACCATCCAAAATATTAGTCATGCCACACTTTCCTCTTTATAGCTTGGTCATTACGATGATATTATAGCTATATTTAAGTAATGTTAGTTAAGTTTCAACAGAATTTCATGCCTTAGTTATAATCCAGACACGTAGTTCAGCAGTTAAATTTCAAAAGTTTAACAGTTGTTTTGTCCTTTTAAGTTAGGGAGCAAGGAAGTTAAATTGTAGGATAGGGGTTGAGTGTGTGAAAGGAAGGGTGTGTGGAATCTCCTCCTAGAAGGATTGCGATATATGATTTGAATATTTAGACTGATTGTTGTACATTTGAGGATTTTATAATATTGGAGGAATTATTTTGGCTTGGAGTGTGTAATGAGTTAATCTTAATTGTGTTTGAGTTTGAATGGGCATCATTAAATAAGTCTATTGGGTGTGGTGCGGAGCTCATTAATGTGGAGTATAGTTAGAGTAGGGTGAGCAGGATATATAAAATAAGTGGAGCTATAAGAGTTGTGGAGATATGGAGGGGATGGGCCAGTATGGAAGAGAAAAATAGGGAAAACAGAGGAGTAGAATGATAGAGTAGCAGATCTTGCATTTTTTATTGATGGACGGTAGTAGGGAAGTAGGAATCAAGAAAGAAACAAGAAGTCACAGGTCAGTATGATATTTAGTGATGGTGGAGTCTGAAAGTTGATAGAGGGTAGGTAGGAAAGAAGTATTTTTTATGAAGGAAAAAATTAGGTTGTCCTGATATCTTCTTTGGAATGTAAGGAATAGATATGGTTTAAAAGGTAAAAGTACGAGGATGAAGTTAAAATAAGAAGAAGTGATGGTTTATTTGGTAAAAGCAGAAGACAGAGTGTAGAACAGAGATAGGTACTGGTAGGGAGGGGTGTAAGTATAAATGGATATAGTGCAAAGACGTATGGGAGGAAGAAAGGTAGTTGGGAATGGTGACAAAAGATTAAATGGAAGTTGGGGATTAGGTAAAAAGAAACAGAAGTGTTTGTATAGTAGTAATAAGATTGTATGGGGAGGGTTAGGGAATAAGGGTCACAAGTGAAATGTGTATGTGGGAAGTATAATAGAGTAAGAGGGGGTAGATGAGAATTGAAGGTAGGGTATGGGAGTGAAGGGTAGCTGAGTGTAGAAAGGCTGAATCACATTATAACAGTAAGTAATCAGTTTATAGCCAGTACAAAGTAATTAACAGAGGTACAAAGCAGAACAGCCTCTCTTTCATTAACTGAATGTAGATACCTGGTAGCTAGGGAGATGAAGTAACTGGTTTAAACAATGTGATCTACTGGTCAAGAGAAAGGACAGTGGCCAACTTAGTAAGTGGTCCTTAGAGTTCAAGGGTTACTCCGTTGGAGGTGGAGGGATTTTACAGCCACTTTCCAGCACAGGGCAGGCATATATTTTTTCGTTGTACCTAGCAGGGCTAAGCCTCCCTCTATCTGCTGGTTGTCAAGCTCTGAAGGGTTTTTCACCCAAACCTGTCTTTTAGCTGGATCATTATAATATCATCAAAAGACCAGTTCATCGAATGGCATTTTGAACATCAGTTTATCGAACATGCTGTTCTTCAAATATTTCTTCCTGAGATCACATTATGGTAGGGATTGGGCAATTTGCCCTATTCCCACTGTAGTGCAATCTCAGAATTGGTATATATAATTAACTGGGGCTGTGTAGGCAGATCCCGACATGCCATTCATTGAAGTGACGGTTCGATGATATGATATAGACCCCTTTTAGTCAGCTCAGCTCAAGCTGCCTGACAGTTTGGGAGCATGGAAAGTACCCTGAAGCTTAGAAGCTGGCTGGCTGTTATATCATTGCCAGTATATAACCCATATAGCCAAGTCTACTGCAGCAGTGATCATTCAAACATCTATTGCTGTGGTAAGTTTTACTTGCGTAACTGTATTTTATCTACAATGATCATAGCAGTGTGAAAGCCTATATAATTAAATGCTCACTTTCTCAAACTGCTTAAAATGGGAAAAAATAATGGTTTAACTAAATGTGAATTATTCTGTTAATGTGTCAAGCCTTGAATGACTTTGGATTCTTTGGAATTTGTGGATAAGCCTGATTAAATTAATAGCAGGCCATTAAGGCAAGTGATACTCAACACATCTATTCAGAATGAATTTGAAAAAGAATAAAATAAAATGTTTTATGTATTGTCTATAGCTTTGTCTTTAGGTGGACACCCAGACTGGTTCTTTGAATGGAGTGAAAGGGGAAAAATAAAAAATATGTAAAATAGGGAGACTTAACAGTAAGGGGCGCACAGAAGGAACACACCAGGAAGGTTATGCTTCAAGAGAAGGAAGAGGAAGGATTCTGTATTTTTGGCCAGAGATAGACCTTCCTTCCTTATTTATTAATGTATTTATTTATTTATTTATTTACTTATGTTATTTATTAGCAGAGAATAGTAGAGAAGGAAGGAGTTGAGGAGGAGATGAAGCCAGGACCATCCTAGTCTTGAGGACCTCAAATGTTTACATTGCTTGATGGTTTTTGTAATGTAAGACCCCAAAGTTGAATGGGCAGAGGCCTGTGGTGGCTTAGTGGCTGGTGCCAAACAATCCAGTGAGTCTTGAACCCACTGAAGGAGGTCATATATGAGCCAGAGGTGCTTATCCACTGTTCACTTCAGCACATCCGTTATCAAGTCTCAAAGCTCTCATATTTCATGGCTTACCTGGCTGTGCTGCATCTTGGTGCCTACAGCGCCACAGCTACCATCCTGCCCTTGGAGGATGATCTGGTCATGCAGAGGGTGATTTTGAGATCTTGAGAGCTCCCTGGTCTTTGGGAAACATAGTTGGAATGTTCCTGGGATCTCTGGACTTGTGGAAAAAGAAAATAAATTAGAGAAAAGTGAAAAAACAGAAATGCAAAGTAATGCATAATTAAAATAAGAAAGTGGGAGGGTACAAAGACATACAAAATGGAGACAATAAATACACTCAAACTGAGGTGTTACATCATGAATTACTTTATTGCCAATGCTTACTAAGCATCTAATATGTTGGCCTAACATATGAATGGTGATACATGTTACACTAATGAAATATTCTTCATATATATATATATATATATATATATATATATATATATATATATATATATGTTGTGTCTTTTGGCTTTTCCCAGTTAGGGGTCGCCACAGCGGAACTCCAGTCCGCTAATGATTGGCAGTATATTTTTACATGCCGAGGTGCTGGCCCTGACGCACAACCTTACGCCCATTCACGCATGTCTCCACACAGAAGACACTCTAGCTGAGAATCGAGCACCACCACTGCAGTTTTATATATATATTTTATATATAGATATATATATATATATATATATATATATATATATATATATATATGGATTTACTTCAGTAGACTGAAAACCCACAATCTTGAATCCCATAAGACTGACACCCAAAATCCTGAAAACTCAAAATCCTGAATCCCAAAAGACTGAAAACACACAGAATACAAACACTGACTTTAGACAAGACAAAGCATATTACTTTCCACTCCAAAGAAAAAAATGGCGAACATACCACATTACATTTTTCATGACTGCCTGTTGTAACCTTAGCAATGTTTCCTTCTAACTTGCTATACTACAACATAACTCATGTTAGTGTAGTGAAGTACAATCTCAGAGATTATATATTTAAGTGGCAATGGGTGCAGCTCCCCACATGGGGGGTGATGGAAAGTAATATGCTTTGTCTTGTCTTTGTTTCTTTGTGTCCTTGGCATGGAAAACAATTTAAAAAAAAAGAAAAAATAACTTATTTTTTTTAGCCAATTTCGGCTGTTTAAGTGTAGGGCAGCGGTGCGCAAATGGGATCGGGCGAAAAATAAAAACAAATAACCTGAAATGAGCATTCTAACCAAAATCACTATTTTGCCATTATACTCAATGGCAGGGAGAAGACAACATGGCCAGTGAATAGTGGTTGCTAAGGGGGGAGGCTCAGTGTGGGACCTGTAACTATGCATTAGCAGGCAATCCTATGCAAATGAGGGGAATGATACTGAATCCCAGATTTCCCCTCAATGCTAGTGAGCACCCAACAGCGTAAGTGCAGGAATAGCTTGGTGCAAGCCTAAGCACTAGATGACATCATAGGGGGGTGGGTCAGGCATACTGTAAGTGGACTGGAGCTCTGTGGCTCGAGTTTGCCCTTAGCTTAGCAGAGCTAAGCAAGGGGGTGTGTCTGAGGCTGCCTAGCACTCTTTACATTGCCTAAGCTGGTGTGCACACTGTGCACCGGGTTTTAAAGGAAAAAAAAAGTAAACCAGGAAATTGCAGCTCTGTACACATTTGACCACTGTGTTTGTGCGGTGCACCCCTGGACTTAAGCAGGAAGGCAATGGGTAGGGAAAACAGTAGTAGGAAGGTAATCAAGGAGAACTAGCATAGCTGGCAGGTGAAATGTATCAGAATCAGCCAATTACACAGGCAACAGACCAGCCCAGCCCAGAACACTACTATAAACTATGCAAACACCTTTCTCTCTGGTTTTCTCACATACTCTACACCACCGGTGTATACAAGCGGGAAAAGTTTAACAAGCAAAAACAACATGCAGTAGCTATCATGCATCAACATGTGGAAGAGACTGAGGGTGGAGAGGAGACGGAGAAGAGTGTACAGACCCAGGGTAACCTACCAGGGGCTACATGAGCTGGAGATAGTGGAGCGTTATAGGGTGGACAGGGACCTCCTACAACAAATTTTTGAGCTGTGCCGGCCACTCCTGACACACAGAACAAACAGAGGGGAACCCATCTCAGTGGATACCAAGGTATGTGCAAATCTAAGCATACTAGCCACAGGTACCTTCCAAAGACCAACTGCGAATATCATGGGGATCTCACAGACATCAGCATCCAGGGTACTCCACCAGTTCCTGGATGCCATGTCAGCACATGCTGGTGAGCAAGTATATTTCTCCAACACCCGTGAGGCATTGGACAGCAATATGCATCTCTTCCACCAAATAGCAGAATACAAAAACACAAAACCAAAGCTCACATAAAAAAAACAAAAAAAAAAAAAAAAAAGCACACACAGCTGATATGAACTCAAATAAAATCCATCACAAACAATAACGTAACACACTTTTTATTTTTTTTTTCCGTCGTCAGACTTCTTCAGAATAAAATACATCACAGTACAACCTCCTTAAATACAAATCTAGTTAACACAACATGATTGATACCAATTGCCCAATTACTACAATATAGCACCTTTAATTAAAAAATATATGTGCCGTTTTTACAAATAGCAGAATACCCTGAGGTAATGGGTGCTATAGACTGCACGCACATATTCATCAAAGCACCACCCGGTGAGCAGAGTAGGGTCTACATCAACCACAAGGGCTTCCCCCTCCATCAACCTCCAGGTTGTGTGTGATGCCCAGGTCATTATAATGAATGTGTGTGCTGGCTGCCCTGGAAACTATCATGATTCCCACATCTGGCATATGACGCAGCTGTACCAGAGATTTATCAATGGGGACATCCCTTATGGCCACCTAGTGTGGGATGCTGTTTACGCACTGGAGCCGTGGCTGATGACACCCATCAGAAATGTGCACACACCCGAACAAGAACTCCATAATGAGGCACATGCACAGACCAGAATTATAATAGAGCATGGGTTTGGGATGCTCAAGTCATGGTTCTGGTGCCTGAACACATCTGGTGGAGCCTTGCAGTACTCACCAGCTACATGTACTCAAATTGTCATCATATATACCATGCTACACAATATGATCCTGTGGAAACAGCTGCAGCAGGAACAGCACAGGGCAGGGCCACACAGCCACCCACCATTTCCAAGGCCTGCACAGCCACAGAGTGACTCAGAGGAGGAACAACCTGAGCCTGCCCCAGTAAGCAGAAGGAGGCATGCTCAGTATGCCCTAGCCTTGACAAAGAGGCAACACATAGCACATACACTGACACAGTAAGGACCCAGGGAATGGCACCTCTGCCTGACTCGCACATACAGTAAAAGGGATGCCAAACATGACACTACTTGTGCTCAGCCATGTATAGGGAGAGTACTATGTGCATCCAACATAGGCAGCCCTCCAGCACCATCCTCAGTACTGGCAAACCTACAAGGTAAGTCAATCTTCTTACCAATTGCCGAATGGAGTAGTATGTGTTGTTACTTGTATCTATGGTATGGATGTGAGCATGTAAGGGAATTGGGTGCCTGAATGGGATGCCAGCAAATAGTAGACACCTATAGTGGCACCATGAGATCTGTAACAAATAGTGGTGTCACCATAGTTGCCAGTACTACACATGGTGACAAAACCTACTGCAGGAAATGTGCTGGGCCACATGCATGTCCATATGACACACACATGCCAGTCAAGGAGGTTCACAAACCCAACAACAGTCTCAGCCAGCAGGACAGGTATAGAATGATGATGGCTATGGGTAACCCCCCCGGCCTACACAGACAGACTACATCAGGTCATGCAGTGGGATGTTAGTTCTGAAGGGTAAGAAATCAGAACTGATATGTAGGTCAATCAAACCTAAGACCTGTAGTGCACCAATATGCCTCTAGTCAGCATGATAGGTTAGAATACAGAATGAAATGGAGTACCTGGCATACCAGTACAGTCATAGCAAATGTGTACAAGTGTCAGGTGTGCCCCCCAATCCTATGTAGACATGTAGTAACAATCAAGTGTGCCCTCAATCCTATGTAGAAATGTAGAAACAGTCAGGTGTGCTCCCCCCAATCCTATGTAGAAATGTAGTAACAGTCTGGTGTGCCCCCCCAATCTGATGTAGACACATTGTAATAGTCAGGTGTGCCCCCCCAATCCTATGTAGAAATGTAATAACAGTCAGGTGTGCCTCCTCAATCTGATGTAGAAATGTAGTAACATGTATGTGTAGGTATAATACCAGTGGAGCACAGATGACCTGAGGTGGCCAAGGTAGCAGGATAGATTGTAGCATTTGTACAATATGCAGGTATGCATGTGTTAGGTTGGTGCGTGTTTCATATTTTGTGAGAGCGGTCAGTATGTATGCATGATGAGGTTTGACCTGGTGGCCATTGCCCAGTACTGCCGTTAACAGGGCCAAGTCCTCACAACTGCAGTGCCAAACACAATGCTCCCCAGTATAACACATTCTAGCAGTAAGCCATTGTAAATGTATGGAGGTAATATGTGTCACCATCTGAAAGATGGACATGGCATGACTGTTGGGCCAGATATACAAAAAGTACACAGGGGAAAGTACCCCAGACAGACAGTGTAAAATGTGTAACCATGAAATGGACACACCCTTTGAATTGTACATACAGGCTTGCATCACATTATCTGGGCTTGTAGTAAGGAATACCGATGCTGTCTGGCCAAACACTCGCAGATCGTAAAGGTCATAGGAATGATGAATTGAGAAACAGCTGATGTCCCTGCACAAGCCAGCATAAGTGGAATGCCCCATGCATATCTCTGAGTCAGATGCAAGTAGTGTGCATAGCACGCATGCACCCAGCTCACCCAACCAGCACCCACAGGTACTTCTCTGGTCTTATCCCTGCTGTTGGGAATGTGTAAAATATGATCCCCACCTGTGTATGGCAATAGCGAAAGAATGCAGCATGCAGTGCAGGTGTTCCATGCAGGTGTGTCCCTAGGTGTAAGCAGCACCCTGCCAGCATTCACACCACCTGATCAATACTGACAGAAAGTATTGTCATGAACACCTAGCACACCTAGCCTGTCACCCCAGGGGAATATACTGTATGGCAGTCTGGTACTGTAGGACTGACAGAATGCAACCGCCTGCTACAGCTGGCCTGCATCACTAACAAATGGCCTACAGTCCTCTGCCAAAGGCCTACATCTTACCCATACTGCCAAAGTATGTTATGTCATGGACTCCCAAATAACAACATAACACAGTCTACAGAACCCATATGCAAGGCTATGTGGACAAACCACAGTAACATGTCTACCATGTCCCACTGCATGAACTGTAGACCAACACCAATACACTGCTGTGATGAGGTGATAACTATAGGGAAAGTATCAGAGAATGTTTGCATAATGTATGGAAGAGTATAGAATAATGGGGGGGGGGTAGGAGCATGGGCAGCATGGAATGTTCGAAGTTCAAAACACAGCCATGTGCACATACTATCTCTGGCTGCAAACGCAAAAATAGGTGGCTACAAACCTGACCATACACCACAATAGGGGTAATGCCCTGACTTATGACTCCTGCCTCTTGGTAACCTGTGTGAATCTGTACAGCTGTGAGGTATTGCCACAGCAGGATAAGGCCATGCTGTCATGCCAGTGGATGTACAAGTATGGGATCCTCTGCCACCACTGTACCAAGGTGCTGAACCAGTTACACAGACCCAGCAGCAAGTGTCTGCAGCTCCCCCTTCAGAATGGACTTAGTTTGCAAGACTGTGTAGGTGTTTGACCACAATACTGGACACAGCTGCATTCACCCTGTGTTCCCCAGGACATCACTGAGAGCAAAAACGTCTACCTGACAGTACTTGAGGACATAAAACATCACAGTGTAGAACACTACACATCTGAATATCTCTGCTAACACCAGGACCATGTAGCAAAAGCAGCACAGACACAATTACCTATGGTACCCACTATCCCTTGCCCAGTTTGACCCAATATTGCCAACCGATCTAAAGATATCATGCAGAAACAGTTTCCTAGCTGTAGGTGTAGAACACAAAAGTCTGCACTGGAATACAATTAACCTGGAATGGAACCACACATTTAATACAGAAGGACATACTGGGCATGCTCCCACACTTAGAGAAATGAAGGCAATGTTAGACAACAAAATACTGAAAGGTCATACTGGGCATGCTCACACACTTAAAGAAATGAAGCCCATGTCTGGCAACAACAGTGGACCATACATATCTGACAGTTGCAGATGTTAGTGCATACACTCCTCAGTATGCACCAGTCATGCTTTGCACACATATTGGATAGGAATACACACATATATCCAAGGACAACACACTATAATATGCCAAATGTACACATACATAGATGTGTGGAAGAGAGTGACAGTGACAAAGAGCCTTCCATCATGAGGCCTGTCCCACTCAGCACACAGCCAAATGGCTACAACCACATGATGTGTAAATGTCACTCACCATAGAAATTAGCCACTGGTATCCCTCAGTATTATAGACTCTGTGGTGCTAGTGCTAACTGTGCAACATGACTGTACAAAGCAGTAGTCATCTAGCAGTTGTATACATGTACCTGCAGAATATAAACCTGTGTGTGCCTGAGTGCAGTGTGTCTCCCTCTAGATGAATGGGTTATGGCCCATGCACACACACTGCCCATTCCATAGCCCCACTATGGCAAGCCTGCTGGTGTCAGTCACTGTGAAATACATCTTTGGGGAAGGAATAGCCCAGTAATCTCTGTAGCATGACCTATAACTGCATAATGCTGTAGTGTGATATACTAGTTAGATAGGAGTTCTAATCTCAGATGTGGCAACTGTATGTGTCTGTATAGGGATCAATGCTTTTTAGGCTAGTCACACTCACTACAATTCAAATCCCCAACTTTGGCAAGCCTGCTGATGCTGATGTCATTCACTTTGTAATATACCTTTGGGGAAGGAGTAGCCCAGTAATCTCTGTGGAGCATCCTATAACTGTGTAATGCTGTAGTGTGATAAACTACTTAGGTATGAGTTCTAATCTCAAACATGGCAACAGTGTGTGTGTGTGTGTGTGTGTGTGTCTGTCTGTGTAGGGTGCAATGCTTTTTAGGCTAGTCACACCCAATACAATTCAAATGCCCAACTTTGGCAAGCCTGCTGATGTCACTCACTTTGAAATACACCTTTAGGGAAGGAGTAGCCCAGTAATCTCTGTGGTGCATCCTATAACTGCTTAATGCTGTAGTGTGATAACCTAGTTATATAGGAGTTCTAATCCCAGACATGGCAACTGTGTGCATGTGGGTGTGTGTCTGTGCAGGGATCAATGCTTTTAAGGCTAGTCACACTCACTACAATTCAAATGCCCTACGTTGGCAAGCCTGCTGATGTAATTCACTTTGAAATACACCTTTGGGGAAGGTATAGTCCAGTGATCTCTGTGGTGCATCCTATGACAGCATAATGTTGTAGTGTGATATAGTAGGTTGGTAGGGGTTCTATTCCCAGACATGGCAAGTGTGGATGTTTGTGTGTTTGTTTGTCTGTGTAGGGAGCAATGCTTTTGAGACCATTCATAGTCACTACAACCTCCATTGTCCTTCCTTGGCAAGTCTGCTGATGTCATTCCCAGTGAAATACATCTTTGGGGAAAGAGTAGCCCAGTAATCTCCATGGTGTATTCTATAACTGCGTAATGCTGTAGTGTGATAAACTAGTTAGGTAGGAGTTCTAATCATAGACATGGCAACTGTGTGTGTGTGTGTGTGTGTGTGTGTGTGTGCGTGTGTGTGTGTGTGTGTGTGTGTGTGTGTGTGTGTGTGTGTGTGTGTGTGTGTGTGTGTGTGTGTGTGTGTGTGTCTTTGTCTGTGTTTGTCATTCGTATCCTCCTGTGTGGAAGTGGCTGTGAGTGTGTAACAACTGGACTCATTGTGGAGCGGGTTTTGCAAATTTCTTATATGGTGGGCCTATTATATGTCACAATATCCACCTTACAAGGATAACAGATGTCAAATAGCCAAGAGGCTGGGGTGCCAGTCCATACCCCTACATGTGACATCAAGGCCTGGTGAACAAAGTAAGCAACCCTTGTATTACCCAGAAAATGCTCTCAACCCATGTCTCATACACAAACACACTTGCCCAGTCAACAACCGCTTTGTTGGAAGTACCCTTCATATTGCCCACAGATAGTAACTATGGTGTGATTGCAGTGGACTACAGATAGCATGGCACCCTGTCCCATCACTACAATAGGCACATAATTGCAGACAGTGCACTTTCACTTTATCCCCACTGGACGCCTGCAACAACTGTGGTGCCATCAAATGTGACCCAGAAAGGACATACCATGCCTTAACACATGCCTTGTATGGACAGATGCCACTGACACCAGGGAATACCTGCATCATCCTATCAATGTAGGTGCCAAGTCAACCTGGTGTCCATTACCAGTTCCTGCCACATGAAATCAGGACTGGCACATCTGATGATAACAATCTGTGTACACAGCATGGGCCAGACACCCCAGGTACAGTTCCACATAACATTGAACATGCATGTGGGACGTGTGCACATCCCAGACAATGTCCATGTCATGGACTATAGAACACATACATGGCAAGCATTGCACAGCACTAGCCACACACAATAGTAACCCAGGTGACTGGATGGTGAATATAATACCCACCTGTGTGGGCCAATCCAGACACTACACCCCTGAGCCACACTGCAGACCATTGTCATGTGGCCTGATGCCAACGTATACCCTTAACCTACCCTTATACAGCCTTCTGTCACAGTCAACTACTACACACCCATGAAGCAGTGCACTCATGCATGTCAGGACTGGCACCCTGCGTCTGTGTGTGTGGAGTATGATGCTTTCAACCACATTCACACTCACTACAACTCCCATTGGCCTACTGAAGCATGCTGTCTGATGGCAGACACCTTCACATACCCTTTGCCCATATAATATCTTGATGACCCCTGTGGTGCATGTGATACCTGTGCATTACTGTACTGTGGCAAACTAGCTAGTTAGGAAGTCTATTCCTGACCCTGCCAACTGTGTCAATGTGTGTGTGTCCCTGAGAGAGTGTGGCTATGTTGATGTTGACACCTGTTCATGTGGACAGGCACGTGTACTACACCTACCTTATCGATACTATATCACTGTTGCAGATGTCACTCACCATCAGATATACCTTTGGACAGTTCCCCATGTAAGTTATGTGGCACATGCAATAACTGCATAGATGTGATAGCAATACCTAGTCAGTCAAGGGTTTGAAACCCCATACTGGTAGGTGTGTGACACAAACATGATTAGGTTTTACTCTCCTACCCCTTCCCTGACTTACTTTGCCTCTGTCTGTCTCTCTCACTCCCTCTCTAGTAGCTGTTGAAAAGTACACCTGCTTTGCTTAGGCAGCAGCTTGTGTTTTGTAAGTGATGCTCATGATCAGCTAATGGTCTCTGCATGGATTGCAGTCCCCCTCTAGCTGACTGCATGTGGAACAGCTGTGGTAACATTCCCATAACCAACTGCATGGAAACACACTCCAATATCTAGGAACATCATGTTAGTGTTGGGCCTTTTTATTCTCTGTGAGCAGGACCTATATTTGGTGTTTGGCAAACAGCATCACAGATGGTATTGGGATTTACCTCTATCAACATACACTGTGGAAACAGGCCAACAGACAAGAGAGGGATGTGCCAGACATGACTACAGAATGTAAGTGTTGCTCTTCTGCATTTGGAGTAATGTCGGTTTAACAGGGTGTGTTTGTGGATATGGCTGGTCTACATGATTTAATACCTGTCATGACAGTGTTATGTGTTTGAGGAAACTCCCATCTGTAGGGTTATCTGCAGACTGGGCAGTATGTGGAGCCTTTTGTTTCTTGTGTTACTCACAGAACACCTATCTGAGAACTGTAGAAGCACAGTGTGAAGACTGCAGTCAGTACATGGTGACAGCCATGAGAGTTACTGACTTTATATCCATCGTAGGACATATATCACAACAAACTCTGGTACGACAGTAAATGTATGAGTTTATTACAGCAACATGCCAATATTGGGCTAGTGTTTGTAGCTCCACCCACAAGTTTGTCAACCTTTGTACATATGTCATGCAGTAAGAGGTGCATATGTTCTGTGCACCATTATTTATTGACATCATACCTGATAACAAGCCAGTCAGATATCAGACTGCTATACCTGTTATGTATAATAGGGGTTGTTTCTGAGGACATAATGTGGGCATTCTGTGGTTGTGTGTACAGTACTGGGGTCTGTGTACTTATAGTGATTGTCAACAGTATGTGTATTGTGCATACGTACCTTGGGCTGTGCACAGACTGTGGTAGAGGCCATTGTTCTTGGTCCTGTTCTATCTGATGTTAAATGCTGCTCCACTGTATGGTACCCTATTGGCTCACATGTCTGTAGGGCCAGACACACTTGTGTCCCATACCACAGACAGGCATCGGACCACACTGTGTCATGAACCAGTGTATGTAGGGTTAGTGTGTTAGTGGCACATATGAGAATGGTGTTTATCAGACAGTCCATATAGTGCCATATTAAGCTTATGTACCATATGTGGCTGTGGCTGTGTTCACATTGATTGTGGGTATGCACTTTCTCACAGGTGTCTGTTACTCTGTGCAATGATATGCGTGTAGAGCCTGCTATAAT
Organism: Protopterus annectens; assembly: GCF_019279795.1. NCBI lineage: Eukaryota > Metazoa > Chordata > Ceratodontiformes > Protopteridae > Protopterus > Protopterus annectens. The sequence continues at coordinate 835,661,304 of NC_056739.1, forward strand.
TGCAGGTACATGTGTATTTCTCCATACAAAATGTAGTCAGTTGTTGTGGCAGTCTGCCTGTAGTTTGCCAGTGCTTTGTGACATGTCTAGCTGCCTAGTGTAATTACCCAGTGTGCTGTTATGCCCACTAATTTGGAAGACATACTGCTGCTAGGCCACCATAACTGTTGTGTATGTCTGACAAAGCAATGGGATTCTGTACAGATGTATTTCACAAACTACTGGGTAGTATGTGGCCATGTTACCTCTGCAGCACCAAGTATTATGTGTCAGGACAGACTGGCGTGTGGAATGCATAAACTGTGTGGGCATATGTAGTCCAGTATTTATGTGATATACCCATGTACATGGCTATTAACATCCACATTGTGAGGCGTGGTTCATATGTCTCGCATGAAGGGGATTTCTGTACATCTCTGGACTGACCACAGAGTGCCAGACTGTCCACATATATTGGTCATATCTCTGCTGTAGTCCACAGGATCATTACTGTGCTAGCAGTGGTACTGTACTATGATGTCCTTAGGATGTCTGTCAGTAGCCAATGGCGCACATGTCAAAAGCAGATGTGACCTCCCACACACAAGATATCTGTTAAGACAACCCCTGTCACAGTAGCAACAGTCTACATATATACCTGCAATACATACATGACATCCCCTTGTACTAAAAGGTTGGGACTGTTGGGGCTGAGGTAGGACTCCACTCCATGTTTTGGGCATATGGTAAACAAATATGTATATATATATATATATATATATATATATATATATATATATATATATATATATATATATATATATATATATACACATATACATATCTACATACATATATGGATATATATATATATATATATATATATATATATATATATATATATATATATATATATATATAAACACTCATATATATATATATATATATATATATATATATATATATATATATATATATATATATATATACATATACATATACACAACAATATATGTCTACACATATACAGATATATAGATACATATGTACATATAGTTATGAATATTTACATATATATCAACATAAATAGGTATATCTGATTAGATATGTATGGACATATAGTTATCTTACCGATGAGATGTATCTCACCGTATGTATCTGATATGTTTATATTTAGATATAACAACATAGGTGATGCAACAGTAATATGAATAACAAGCACTACACAATTGTAGAAGTCAAAGCAATTGTTCAATACTATTCAATATGTGTAGTGACAGATATATTGGAAAATAACAACTGTCATCCCAGCTGTCATTACGTAGTGGTTAACTATTGTGACTATAGTGTACAGGGTCTTGAGTTTAATACCTGCAAGGGCTGTTTATTTTGTTGCTTGGCAGAACAAGGGTTGCTGGATACAGAGTGGTTAAGGCAGTTTTGAGCATCTTTAAGCACGTTTGTGCTGGTTTGTGTAAAGCTACGCACTGCTAAGCTATGGTTAAATGTACGGGCGCTTATACCATGTAGGCTTTGCTTACCAGTACGCACTTCTGCTTAGCTGTTAAATTGCAGCAATGCTGACAACTGCTAAGCATGGCTCAGCCCTGGTAATCAGTGTTCATATCCCAATCTGATAACATAGCAGGGTAATGACATCTGTAATAAGTGTATATAATGCCATGTACAATACATGTGTCTATGTGCTGTGATTACAGTAGTAAGGGGTGTAAGTGTCATGTCTGGGACACACAAGTATATAAGACCTGTACAGCACTGTTATCAATATGAATGTGTTACATACAAGGATAATAACCCAGGTTATGTGCTGTCACACTGGCATGTAGTGTATCATGGCGGTACTACTGTTGACAGTGCTTTCCAGTCAAGAGTAGAGTGCTAAATGTAGTACTGATGACAAGCACACCTGCAGGCATAGCTGGATTCTGAGGCCTCACTGTCATGTTCCTGGTGTGTGAGCTCTGTCACAGTATATATCCCCTACTGGATAATGATCTGACATGTGGAATGTAACAGTAGACTACTGTCTGTACAGCACATGTCAGTGAGGGCTTCCAACATGCAGTAATGGCATACATATTGTTGTCAAATATCTGTCGACACATTCATCCTACTGCATAGCTACTTGCTAAGCTGATGTCTGTCAGTCCTTGTGCAGATGTGCAGATGGCAGGTATCCAGCTTGGATACGTACAGGCAACATATGCTTGACTGACAATGACATGTCTGCCCAGCTGTGTTATAACTGGCACATATAGGAGACAACACCCTGTATGCACCACATGCCATGAGTACCTCCACTACACTACCACAGTTAACAGAACATGCTTGGGTACAGGTCTCCATCACAGACATTAACCATGTGTTGTAATACATGTTGCATGCATGTCAACTGGATCACCTCAGTGGCCATTTGCAGGAGGCTTGGCTGATGCATGTTACTCTCACCCTGAGGGTCACCGCAGTGGTGTCTGTCGATAGATTGCCTGCTGGCACATGGCAAGTGGCATGATACCACTGTACATACATCCCCTACACTACCCATCTCTCCATGGACAATAGCCAGGTTCACACCTATAACCACCTGCAGCTATGCACCCCAGTACTGACACATGTATGTGTGCATTACTGAGGATAGCAGTGTCTGTGTGTAAGTACACCTGTAGTTGGGAATACCATGAGGGCCTTCACAACCACCGCAATACCCATTGCCATAGTAAGATGTGGCTGCTGCTGTATCAGACATTACATGTATCCTGTTACGCTCCACTCCCTAATGGCTACATGAGCCTTGCAGTACCAGCATAACAGTGTTGTACAAATGAGTCAATAGGCATGGGATACCCATTGCATTCTGGCAAGTGTGTGTATGTCTGCATGTCTGTATATCTGTAGGGTACAGCATTCCGAGGTCACATACTCCTATTACAATACACATTGCCACAAAGTAGTATGGATAGTGTTGTTGCTGCCTACTATGCCTGTGGCATGTGCATTAGATGCATATCCCTGTAGTACCACTGTTGGGCTATACAATGTGTTGTATCGCAGTCGTGGGCAATGTGTGATGGTGGGTATGTCAGAGTGTCATCATGGGTTCCAGTGAGTACAATATCCACTGTGGGATGTAGGTGCTGTGAACACTGTCATTACACCATGGTACACCAAGTATATGTCCCATGTACCACTGTATGGTGTACACTTTCACCATCAACCATACAGGTGACTGATACCACAATCCAGCCCAGTAATGCATCTGCTGTGTGCAGCATACCTGTAACACATTGGACACACTGACAAGTTAGTTAGCACCAATAGGCCCAGGTCTCTTGGATTTGTGTGTGCCTGTTATGTGTCTGTTAATGTGTATATGATGGTATGTCACACTATGTATTGTCCATATACAACCATTACATCCCCCATTACCATACTGTACATGTCTGGGGATGTTCTGCATGTAACATGTAACCTGGAACACACCTCACCCTAAATGCTGTGTGGTGTGTGCAATGAAAGCCACAGACTTCAGTAGCACTACATACCTAGCTTGGGGTCTAATCCCAGTGTTGCCAAGTAAGAGTGTGCATGTATGTGGATGGGTCTACATCAGGTTGCTGATTATACATGTCCCAGCGGGTCACCTGTCCATGTGGCACAGGCAATAACTGTTATACAAACCTGTGACGTGTTCAACTGTACCCGGATATGTCACAGCCATGGTGTCATCACAGTGCCATACCCTTTGTGGAATATGACTGCAGACCATCCTCATGCTAACACATGTACACCTACGACACAAATGGGTAACATTATGGAAACCATAATCACCCAGTTTTACTAATAGCTATAATGCATCATTTCTGGACAGCTACACTACCTGACATGTATGCATTAAACATTACTCCTGACAACATGTTACACTGCAGTACATTGGTACACTGTAGTATAGTCACCATGTGCATCAGAACCATATTAACCTGTCCCTGCATCGATGTTATGGATGACAGGGATGTGGCATAGGTATCATCATATGCACAGGGTGTGTTGTTGGTTTGCCAGAGACCGAGGGTGGGCCATACATTTGACACCATGTGTGTGGGTGAGGGGTGTAATTAGTTGAACTGAGTGTGGTGATGTGGTGTGTGTGGGTATGGGGTTGCCCTAGGTGTGTTCATATAGTGTGTGGGTATGCATGCACACAGTTCTGCCATGTGGCTGCCCTATACAGGTGTTTTTTGGACAGCTGCAGACCATATCTGGCAGGGTGTGCAGTTCACCGCCTCCGGCCATGGACACACGGACTGTGCCTGCCAGGGGTTCCATGGGCATGTCCAGGTACAGGCCTTAATGTGCTACTCTCCCCTGATGATGACAGATGTCTGCTGGAACCAGGTCCCTCCTGGGACTGGCCAGGGCCATGTGCACATGGCCTGCTGTGGTGTGGTGTGGACAGCACCCCCCCCTGCAGTGCTGGGGCTGGTACTGCCACTACAGGAGCACCTTGGTGTCCTAGCACGTCCATGTTGACCGCCAGCTGTTGGTGTTGTTGGCCTACGTCCACACGGCCGTCACCACACTCCTTCCACATGTTCAACCACAGACAAACCACTGTCAATGAGGCCCACCATCTCACCCAACTGTCTATCCATGACTTCGGTATAATCACAGAGGGCAACAGACAGTTCATGGAAGTTGTCACTTGCAGATGTGAGAGCAGCCCTCTGCAGCCTCAGACCCTGTCTGGTGTAGAGTTCCATACATGCCTGCACTCCCATGACAGTCTGAAATATGCGCCTGGTGGTACCAGTTCTTGCACTTCTGCCAGAGGCATGATGACCAGCAGCCCTACCACAAGCGCCCCAGTACATCTACCTATGTGGTGCCCTGTCAGACATCCAGCTATGCCTGCTGTGACCAGACACAGTAGGCATAGATACCACACTCTCCTGTGCACTGCCACCACCCGCCAACTGTCCCTCTTCCATGGCCACTGGTGATGGGGTATGTATAGGCACTGTAACTGTGTGTGGGGTTGGGGTGGCTAAGAGGGGGATTTCAAATGATGGCACAGTTTTGGCCCCTGAGAACCCTGCCTGTGCCTCAACAGTACTATAATCTTCTTCGGTGTCTGTATGGACACCATCAGATTGCATGCTGGAGGGACCCTGACCCGCCTTGCCACCTGTGGAGGAAAACAAGAAATGCACATTAAGACCTGTACAGCATTGCATAACAGTACACACACACACACACACACACACACACACACACACACACACACACACACACACACACACACACACACACACACACACATTACCTCCTTGACCTGAGTGGAGTAGATTTTATATGGCCTCACTGCTGTCATCCAGTGTTCACCCTGTGTATGTCCGGACATTGTGAGCATGGCCCCTATATGTTAGGGGCTACTATGTTCACTCCATAATGTCATGCACTGGAGTGTCATGTGTAAGTATTGCTCAGTACATGCCAGATCTGCTGCTCAATCAACCTATCATGAGACAACTGTACTATATGGATACACTCCCTGGTGTTGTCTAGTAATTCCCCAATTCATCTGTAGTCCTGCATACATTGGTAGTATTTCACCTCTCTGCTGATTGCAATATTAAGGGTATACCTGGTGTCTACTTTCCCTCCCAATGCATGTTCCATGCTACAGACCATATTACACTATCAGCTGTCCTGTGATTACATATCAGACAAGTATTCCTGGTGTCTGATGTGTCAGTTTATGTCCATGTACTACACAATCCCAAAGGGAAGTACTGCCATATGAACAACCCCACAATCACACATGTGCATACATGGACACCCACACAAACAAACACACATGCACACACACATCCTACATGCATCAACCCCCCCTCCACTCCAACAGATTGCACTTACAGACAAAATCCCCCCACTCATACACACACACACACACACACACACACACACACACACACACACACACACACACACACACACACACACATACAGGTGAGGTTGCACAAAGATAGTGCACACAGTCCTCCCATTACCCATCTGACAGCATGCATAATATATGGACTCAACAGCATGCAGTGCAGCAATAGTCAATCCATGCTAGCAACAATATACATGTGTGTGATGCATGGGCTGTGTCAGTAGGTGATGCCCGTTCCCCTGGAAAAAACTGCACTCATTTACACAGTATTGCTGTGCACCTGTTCTGCACCCTGCCAAGTGCTGTGCACCAAACCTCACAAGTGTACAAACCATTGCTGAATGTGTATTACCGGGTGTCAGTTATGTCTGCTCTAATGCTCACAGCCCCTATGTTTTTCAGTGACGCATTCCTGGCATGATATATGGACAGATGTCATTTGTGAATGCCTGATGTCTGGTTTACAGATCTCAACATCAGCGGTGCATGTATGACCAATCCAATACTATTACACTGACAACTGTCAGACCGTACCATGGCTATGGGGAGTGTACACACCCTTATTGATATGATGCACTCTTCTTTGATCTGCCATGGGACCACATCACCGCATACATTAACAGTACATGAACCTGATATGTGACATATGTCCTGTACATTCACATGCGGTGTCTAAGAAATGTGTTAGGTGTGCAGATGCTTACCTCGATGCATACACTCCGTGGGTGCATATGTGTGCATGCCCTTATCATGAAGGTTTGTTACACCTATTGTTATGTGTACTACAGCAGTCACTATTCCTTGCAGGGGTATACTAGCATGGGCCATTTGCAGTTGCCAGTGTATGGTCAGTCTGCCCTACACATGTCGCCAACTCTGCATGATTGCAAGGTCTACTCATGTGCACATCCCTTGGTGTTCACACATTGCTGTCACTATTGCTGTGGGGGTAGGGTTACACCTGCCACAGTTCCTGAACCTGACTGTGTGCAGATACAGCCATTCTTAGCATCCTTAAGATCCCTGATGCAGTGCACTGGTGTGTCATGCTGCCACACCCTCCCCACCTTCAGCCTTTTTGCAGATGCTTGACAAGTATGGCCTACACATGTGTGTCAGTTTGCAGTGTCCGATACACTGAACACCATGTGTTACAGCCTAGTCCCAGCTAATAATGTGGACCACAGTATTATGTTATACCACAATCTAGCCCAGTTATGCCATAGTGTAGATCTGTAACAGTTGCCATTGTCATACTGGTATATACTCTGTTGTTGCACTGTATAAGGGTGATGTTTCACACATGTCCCTACTGTAGGCTATGTGTCCCACCATTATGTTCATCCCTGTAGACACATTTCGCAATTACAAGATGTTAGTTATCTTGCAGGTGTCTGACATACCCTTCTGATACACCATCATGGTCACCACTGTGATGCAGTGCATTTAACAGCAACAATACATGAACATGTATGGCATGCATTATGGGTAGGTGTGTTAGATGTGTGCATGGAATATACCATAGCCATTACATGCCTGGTGCATTGGCAAGCATCATCATAAACCATACTCACCAGCTACAGGCTACTGCCTTGGTGGTATACCAGAGGGACCTTCATAAGAGTGTGAGAGATGCAATGTCAGTGGACACAGCTGTGGCATTGCTACAGGGTGGGTGCAGCATTACAATACATCAACAGTATAAGTCCACAATACTACCACTTATACACATCTGTTTATTACTACTATGCAGCAACAGACTATATATATGACATCTCACATATGCACAATTGACCTGTAGAGATGCAGATGCATACGCAACAGTGGTCTACTGATGTGCCCTGTGGCCTTACCTGCACTCTCCTCAGCTGGTGTGTGAGTAGCACCCACTTCCACAAAGGTCTCTGCCAGATGTTGGGTGTGCGAGCGGGCAGGTGCCACGAGGCTGGCGAGGAGCTCCTCAACACATGTCGGGGGTGGATGGCATGACCCCCCCTGTTGCGAGGTGATCCCCCCAGACTGCAGCAGCACAACAATGGGCATTGTGAAGCAGGTCAGAACAATGATGCCGGACCTGCTCATAACTGCGGTTATGCAGGCCGACATCATTGACCCTGTGGACTAGATCGTTCCACAGGGTGATCCACTCCTGCTGCTCATGGGCAGCCCTGCTGAACAGAACTGGATAGTGCTGTATTAGGTGGTTCAACACAACCTCATTTTCTGCTGCTAAATACACGGGTAGATGGCTGTGGGACATCTTGCCTGAAAGACATAAAGATGGAAACAGGTCTGAGCAACTAATACAGCAAGGTTACCATAGCTCTTAATACACATCTCTGTCACCCCCCACCATATCAGTGACAACAAATTGTTCACACAACTCAACAGATATGGCTACAGCTTACCTACCATTGGGACATATATTGTATTGTGCCACACTTTGTGCTATGTGTTTGTAGCCATGTTCCCTGTGTGGACACTATCATTGCTGGCCTGTTATGGACTATTTCACCTGCATGCCAGGCACCTTCAGGCCCATGTACTGCTGTTGAAATTAGCAATGGGTGGGGGCCTTGTTCCTATTTTTTCCATTAGGGGGCTCATGGGGCTTCCACATCACAGACCACACACACCATTCAGGGTGTTTACCCACCACATGTGTCATATACCACCCCTGTAGGCTCTCCTCTATATCTACCAACCTGAACAACCTCCACAAACATACCTGCTATCCTTCCCCATATTCCCTTTCTCTACTTCACAAACAAGGGCAATGTGGTCCCAACAAGGGGCTCACATATGACATGCCCATCCATGGTGCACACACTTACAGCTGTATATATCTGTGTGTATTGCTATGTGTGCTGTTCCCTCACACATAGCATGCAGCACTGTGGTGGTAATATAGGGGACATGTATTTACATACATATATATGTATGTATGTATGTGTGTATATATGTAGACATATGCATATGTATATATATATATATATATATATATATATATATATATATATATATACACAACCACACACACATATATATATATATATATATATATATATATATATATATATATATATATATATATAGGTTCATAGGTAGGTACAAGTCTATCAGCCCAAGGGCCTACATAAGCCTAGCCAACAAGGTTCCCTGGCTTACGCCACCCAGAAAAGTTATTTTCCTGTGCCACTGTCCAGCAGAGACACAGAAGTGATCCCCAGGGTGTTTTTCCTATTTCCCATCCACTCATCAAGATTTTTCTTGAAGAGTGCTAATGAAGAACTTTGCTTGACATAGATGGGTAGCCTGTTCCAGAGTATGGGAAGTCTCTGGGATAGGAATCTATCCCTCCAGCATGTCCTATTTATTGTGGTGACAAGGTTTAGGTCCCTGGAGAGTGTAGCTCGGAGGGAATGGAATTTCTTTTGGTGTAGAATGTCCAACAGCTCTAGGTTTGACATAGCTTTATATGTTAGGCAGAGATCACCTCGGAGTAGGTGATATGCTAGGAGTAAAGCTGGAGTTTTTTGAGGCAGTCAGTGTAAGGCATTTGTTTGAGGCCAGTAATCCTCTTTGTGAAGTACTTCTGTGGCCTGCAGATGTCTTGTGAGGTACATTCCAAAAGGGGCTTTGTACTCTATAATGGGTCTAATGAGTGTCGAGTAGAGGGGAACTTTGACCTCTTTTTTCCTGGATGAGAACCCTTTTATGATGAGGTGTGCCATGTAGAAGGACTTCCTGACTACTGTGGTGATGTGACTATCAAGGAGAAACTACTGTCCACCTGGGTCCCAAGGTCTCTTATCACACATTCGGTGTTAAGTAGATTTCTGCCTATGTGGTAGTTCATGGGTACAGAGATTTTACCAAAGGGGATGATACTGCACTTTTTGGTATTGAGCTTGAGGCCATGGCTCTGACACCAGGCATCTGTCTCAGCAAGGCCCTTCTGTAGGATGTCCACATCATTTGGGGACTTGACTATGGCTCCTAGTTTGCAGTCATCTGCGAACTTCATTAGCCAGAGGCCTTCTGTGTTAGCCTGTACTTCAGAGAAGTAGATACCAAACAGGAGAGGTCCCAGGACAGAACCCTGTGGTACTCCACTTGTCACTGCTTTGAGGTCAGATTTCAAGTCTGCAACTTTTACAGTGTGGGTTCTGTCAGTGAGCCAGTTGGCAACCCATCTTGTGACGTATCGATTTATACCTAGTTTAGTGAGTTTAGCTATAATTCCAGAATGGGGGATGGTACCAAAAGCCTTGGCGAGGTCAAGATAGGCTGTGTGAACCACCATACCCTCATCTACGGCTTTGGTGACTGCCTCAAAGAAGTCGATCAGGTTCAGGAGGCATGATCTGCCTTTCACAAACCCGAACTGGGTGGGATCCAGAGTTTGGAGCTTACCAATGTCTTTGTTTATGAATTCCATGATGATATGTTCCATGGCCTTGCAGACCAGGCTTGTCAGGCTAATAGGTTGATAGTTCCCAGGATCAGTGGTGGCTCCTATATATATATATATATATATATATATATATATATATATATATATATATATACACACACACATATACATACCTATATATGGGGTACATTAAGACATCAGGTCCACAATCTCTAACTCTCCTTCTTGCACAGCTGCACTTTTCTCCCTTGCTACGACACAGACAGGTACCACATATGGACACAGCC
>NC_056739.1:835676939-835804439 GCF_019279795.1 Protopterus annectens
AGTGGCAACATTGCCATCTGCTGTAAAGAAAGCTAAGTCAAGCATTTCTTGTTGGTCCTTTGAAATTAAAATTCTTTCATCACTGCCTTTCATGTTTACAAGTCGGCTCCAGTCCAGCTAGATGAAGACTTCTTGCATATCATTTTAAGGCTAAAGTTAATGACCATAATTTACATGTGGAATATCCTTTATTGCTCTAAGTGTAAATGCAGTTTCTGTTAGCCTGGGAACACCAGGAAGGTGTAAGAGATGATATAATGTTTAGCAGAACTGGAGTTTTAATTTAAACAGTGAGAACCAGAGATTATTAAGCATTTTTGTCTGACTATCCAACTCACAGCACTGCTTTATGCTCTATGTAAGTAAGTTATTTTAGAAGTGTGTTTTCTTGTAGCAATAGCTAGGAATTAGAAAAGAGTAGACTAAGTGTTTTTCTGTGATGTCAGAACTGTACTACTGATTTATTTTAAGTATTTCTGTGTGATCTCTGAACTCTCTTGACTAGCACTGACTGTGTAGTAGAAAGCATTGTCTTGTGGTTAATTATTTATTATTAAATATTTAAAACCTTTTAACTGTGTCTGGTTTTGTGTAGAGATAATTTAAGCTCTTTAGAGTACTTGTATGCCTTTGGTAAAATTCTACAAAGCCAATCCTATAGCTTTAGTCATGGACAAGACTACCAATTGGATAATAATATTGCACAGTAATAATTGGACACCCTTTTAAGGGCCTTTGAGTAGCTGATAATTATTAGCTGGGTGGTGGCAGTGATTTCTACTGTATAGTCTGGGTAAAAGCGGGCACAGCTGGAGAACCTGTGCCAGCCTTCCCCAGAAGTGTCTGTGTGGTTGTGTAACTCTTATCTCAAAGTGTGTGTGTGTCAGCTACTTGGGCAGAAAGGGTGCTGGAGATTTTAGCTTGCCCAGCTAGGCTGAGATCTGGACCCTATAGCTGTGCCAGTGGGGAGTCTTACTGGGGACCTGGGGAGCAAGGAAGTGACCAGCCCCAGACTGACTGTGATCTCTGTGTGCTCTTAAGGGAAATTGCACTTTGCTGTGTGTATTTGTTATCCTTTCCTGTCATATGAACCCATGGTGGGCAGCACAGACTGCCACAACAGAATCTGCTAGTAGCAGGGGAAGCCACTAGTCCAGGTACACATCCAGGAGCTAAGGTTAAATGTTTTGAATGCAACCAGTGGGGCCATGTGGCATACAAGTGTCCACAAAGGCAAGGTGGGGAACCAAAGGTGAGGAAGCCAGTAAGTGGGAAAGACAAAATTCCAATAGCAGGTTGTCTTGAGACAACAGGGGTACTAAACTACCATCCTGCAGATGTCCTGAGAGGGAAGGATTTGGATGAGGCACTACCATGTGCTTATGCAGTTACACGCAGCCAGGCTAGGAGACAAGCATGTGGGTCTGGTAGCCTGGGCGAGACCCAGACAGACTGCATACTTGCAGCCAGGACTGATGAGGTGGTTACTTAGGGGAGGGAGCTACTCTGTAGCAGTGAAACTGAAGGTGAGCCACAGCTGCTTGGGAGTACTGATGGTCCCATGGACAGAGTGACTGCAAAGGTAGAGGTAAGTAGTAGTACCCAGGCTGACAGTGAGGCACCACTATCAGAGGATGCCAGAATTCCAGTGGAAGGGGAGCTGGGAAGGGTTACAAGGAGAGAGTTGAGACAGGCTCAGCTCTCAGACCCTACATTGCAAGGCCTGAGGCAGGTAGCTAGGGAGGCACCTGATTCTCAAGGAAGGGGGAATCTGTATACTGCAGCAAAGGGTTACTATACAGAGAGTGGACCCCTGAGGGAGGGCTAGAAGGTGAGAGAGTACAGCAGTTGGTAGTGCTTAGAGCCTACCATCTGGTGCTTCTAGCCATAGCCCATGATATTCACTTTACAGGTCATATGGGCATAAAACATACAAAGAGACATATTATTCAGAACGTCTATTGGCCTGGAATTTCCAGAGATGTAACAGGGTACTGCAGGACCTGTGAGCAGTGCCAAAAGTTAGGCAAGGCAGGAGACAAGGTGAGAGCTCCTTTGATGCCTTTGCCTGTAATTGAGGAGCCATTTTGGAGGGTAGCTATGGATATTGTGGGTCCTTTGAGTACCCCAAGTTTCACAGGGAAAAAGTATATCCTAGTGGTAGTGGATTATGCTACACGATACCCTGAGGCAGTGGCTCTGTCCTCCATTGAGGCAGAGAAGATGGCAAATGCTTTGTTAGAGATTTTCAGCAGGGTAGGTTTCCCAAAAGAAATACTGACTGATAGAGGTGCCAATTTCATGTCAGACCTGCTGGCTTGCCTGTGGAAGTCCTGTGGGGTGAAGCACATGAAGACCACCCCTACCATCCCCAGACTAATGGTCTTGTTGAGAGGTTAAACTCTACAATCAAGTCCATGCTACGGGCATTTGCAGATCAGTTTAAGAGGGAGTGGGACAAATATTTGCTCCCTCTGTTGTTTGCTTACAGAGAGGTTCCCCAGGAATCCACAGGTTTTCCACCCTTTGAGGTGCTGTATGGGCAAATGGTGAGGGGACCACTAGACTTAATTCGAGATGAGTGTGAAGGTGACTGCGAGTCTCACAAGGAGTCTGTTGTGGCATACATCCTAAACCTCAGGGCAAGGTTCAGGAAACTCATGGGTTTGGCCCAGGAGAACCTGGCAGAAGCCCAACAACAGAAAAAGGTGTGGTATGACAGGAATGCTCGAGCTAGAGAGTATGCTGTGGGGTAGCAGGTAATGGTTCTCATTCCTGTCAGACACAACAAGCTGTAAGCAGCTTAAGAGGGACCCTACAAGGTGGTAAGAAAGGTAAGTGATGTTAACTTCATGGTGGAACTGCTAGGCAGATGCCAGGGGCACAAATTGTACCATGTTAACATGATGAAAACTTACCATGATAGGGAGGCCCTTGTGCTGAGCATTTGCAGTGGATTGCAGGAGGAGTCTGAGAGAGATCTGTGGACTGATCTCCTCAGTGAGGCTCGGGCTGACACCTCAGTGGAAGGGGTAGCAATGTCCCAGCAGCTATCTCCTACCCAGGTTCGAGAAATCCGAGCAGTGTTGCAGGAATTTGGGGACATGTTCACTGGGAAACCAGGGTGCACCCACCTGGTGCAGCACCAGGTGGATACAGGACCCCAAAGGCCTATTAGGCAGGCCCCTTATAGGGTGTCTGAGAGAGTCAGACAGACCCTGAGGGAGGAGGTACAGAAGATGTTGGAACTAGGGGTGATTCAAGAGTCCAACAGTCCCTGGGCCTCCCCAGTGGTGCTGGTACCAAAGAAGGATGGCAGCACCAGGTTCTGTGTGGACTACAGGAAATTAAATAGTCACATAGAGTTGGATGCTTACCCCATGCCTAGGACAGATGAGGCCCTAAAGCAGCTGGGTGGGGCTAAGTATCTTACTACAATTGATCTTAACAAGGGTTACTGGCAGGTGCCCTTGACTCCCAGTGCTAGAGAGAAGTCAGCCTTTGTGACTCCTTTTGGCTTGTATGAGTTCACAAAGATGTCCTTTGGGATGAAGAATGCCCCAGCGACTTTCCAGAGGCTGGTAGATAATATCCTAGTAGGAGCAGGAGGGTTTGCCCTTGCTTACATAGATGATATTGCCATCTACAGCCATTCCTTACCAGAGCACCTTCAGCATGTCAAGGAGGTGCTGGGTAGACTACAGAGGGCAGGGTTGACCATTAAGCCAAGCAAATGTCAGGTGGGTATGGCAGAGATCTCCTACCTAGGACATAGAGTGGGGAGTGGTAAGATAAGACCAGAACCTGCCAAAGTGGGAAACATTCAGGCATGGCCTGCACCTGTTACCAAAAAGCAGGTGATGGCATTTATAGGGACAGTAGGGTACTACAGAAAGTTCATCCCCAGTTATAGTACCATAGCTGCTCCCCTCACAGACCTAACAAGGAAGAACAGGCCAGATAAGGTAGTGTGGACCCCAGCATGTGAGCAGGTATTCCAGAAGCTTAAAGAAGCTTTGGGAGGACCCCTGTGTTAGCCAGTCCAGATTACAGCAAAGAATTTGTTGTGCAGGTGGATGCTTCAAACCATGGGGTGGGGGCTGTACTTAGCCAGATTTCTTCAGAGGGGGAAGAGCACACAGTGGTTTATCTCAGTTGTAGGTTCCAACCCAGGGAGGAATGTTATGCAGCTGTAGAAAAGGAATGTCTATCCATAGTGTGGGCACTGCAAAAACTTCAGCCTTATCTGTATGGAAGGAAATTCACTGTTATGACAGATCACACCCCCCTAACATGGTTAAACAGAGCCAGCCAGCAAAATTACAAGTTGCTAAGATGGAGCCTGGGGTTGCAAGCATATGATATGTCAGTGCAGCACCGCAGTGAGAGTAACACTGAAAATGCAGATGGGCTCTCAAGACAGGGACTGGGGTGAGGTACACTCAGACCTAGCCCTCTCAAGCGGCGTTTCTCAAGGGTCACTTGAAAAACTAGCTTGAGTTCTCTGGGGGATGTGAAGACTGGTAGAGATGGGTAAAGGCTGCCAGCCTAGCCAGATAGAATTGTGCAGATAATTCTATCATTTGTAAATGTGAAATGTTGAATTTAAAACAATGTGGCAACATTGCCATCTGCTGTAAAGAAAGCCAAGTCAAGCATTTCTTGTTGGTCCATTGAAATTAAAATTATTTCATTACTGCCTTTCATGTTTACAAGTGGGTTCCAGTCTGGCTAGATGAAGGCTTCCTGCCTATTGCTTTAAGGCTAAAGTTAATGACCAGAATTTACATGTGGAATGTCCTTCATTGCTCTAAGTGTAAAATAATGTAAATGCAGTTTCTGTCAGCCTGGGAACACCAGGAAGGTGTAAAAGATAATGTAATGTTTAGCAGAACTGGAGTTTCAATTTAAACAGTTAGAACCAGAGATTATTAAGCATTTTTGTCTGACTATCCAATTCACAGCACTGCCTTATGTTATATGTAAGTAAGTTATTTTAGAAGTGTGTTTTCTTGTAGCAATAGCTAGGAATTAGAAAAGAGTAGACTGTGTTTTTCTGTGATGTCAGAACTGTACTGCTGATTTATTTTAAGTATTTCTGTGTGATCTCTGAGCTCTCTTGACTAGCACTGACTGTGTAGTAGAAAGTATTGTATTTTGGTTTTAATTATTTATTATTAAATATTTTAAAACCTTTTAACTGTGGCTGGGTTTGTGTAGAAATAATTTAAGCTCATTAGAGTACTTGTATGCCTTTGGTAAAATTGTACAAAGCCACTCCTATAGCTTTAGCCGTGGGCTAGACTACCAATTGGATAATAATATTGCACAGTAATAATTGGACACCCTTTTAAGGGCCTTTGAGTAGCTGATAATTATTAGCTGGGTGGTGGCAGTGATTTCTACTGTACAGTCTAGGTAAAAGGGGGCACAGCTGGAGAATCTGTGCCAGCCTTCCCCAGAAGTGTCTGTGTGGTTGTGTAAACTCTTATCTCAAAGTGTGTGTGCGTCAGCTACATGAGCAGGGACATGAAGCACTGGTTTGGCAGAAAGGGTGCTGGAGATTTTAGCTTGCCCAGCTAGGTTGAGATCTGGACCATATAGCTGTGCCAGTGGGGAGTCTTATTGGGGACCTAGGGAGCAAGGGAGTGACCAGCCCCAGACTAACTGTGATCTCTGTGTGCTCTTAAGGGAAATTGCAATTTACTGTGTGTATTTGTTGTCCTTTCCTCTCATATGAGATGCCTTCTCTGGTGAGGATTGAGGCTCCTTGATTGCTGGGTCAGGGCACAGGCATCACATACCTGTGGAGGTATTGTTTGTTAACAGTACCTAACTGTTTCTGCACAAACTCTCAGATTCCAGGTTGATGTTATGCACATACCTGCCCATCTCTTTTTGCACACACTCTAGGCATGTCTTCACCACATGCAGGTGAACTGGGACATATTTCCACTATTGCCCTCTTAAACCTTTAGTGACGTGTACAATGACAGATTTGTTTTATTTGATATTTTCCAAATATGTACAGGTCTAAAAGTCAGTTATATGACATGATATGCTGCCTACATGTCAGAAATTGGCACACTGATATGGCAGGGGACAGGGTAACAGCCAGCAGATATGGACCAAATAACTGGACATTCTGGACATTTCTGTACACTTGTGGGGTATGATTCTGCATACAGCTTACTACCACTCCCAGGATTCAAACCATGGCTGTGTCTGCTAAAAATAAGACACTGCCCATCACAGTTGAATGTACTATATAGGTATTGCTGTATATCTCTTGTCTGATTTCTGTCTATAATTCTCCTGTGGTTTTACATTCTGACCTTGTACTTAAAACACTCTTATACAGGATTTCCTAGACAGTTGTATTATGTGGTACAGTGTGGGTGACAGTGATGAGTAATAAATTATTATTCTGAGCAAATGCAACACTAACCATGCCATATAATACCAGAGTAAACAGTACCAGTACAGGATATCAATCTTTTATTTATAGGCACAGTGTTCGTATCTGACAGACCTGTGGGAGCAATGTTTGTTAGCACTACCTGCATGTTGCCACACAAATTACCAGTTTCCATATTAGTATTATGCACATACGTCTCACTCTTTTACTGTACACACTCTGGTCACAGCTTGACAACATGGGGTTGGAGATGGGACATACTTGGCTACTTACTCTCATAACATTTTGGGGGCGTTGCTAGAGTGACATGTTTGTTGTTGTAGATGTCTGACAATCAGTTGTATGCCTTGTTTGCTGCCTAAATGTCTGGGATCATCCCACTGGTTTGTCAGGGGGACAGGGTGACAGGCAGCAGCTATGGGCCGATTTACTGGGCATTCTGGACATTTCAGTACACTTGTGGGGTATGATTCTGCATACAGCCTACTACCACTCCCAGGATTCAAACCATGGCTGTGTGTGCAAAAAACACAACAGTTCACATCGCAGCTGAGTGTGCTATTTGGATTTTGTTGTCTGTCTTTTCAGTGTTTTCTGTCTAAGTCTCTCTCAGTTGTACTATTTGACCTCTTGGAATTAATTACAACAGTCATATACAGACATTCCTACACAATTTACTTATGTAGCACAGTGTGGGTAACAGTGCTTACTACAACAGTACTATTAAGTGATTGCAACTCTACATTAACATATGATACCAGAGTGAACACATGTAGTCCAGCAGTTAGACCTTAATTGTCAGGCTATTATGCTTTTATTTACATACAACCTATATGAGACTCTTCCTGCCCTATTCACTGGTGTATGCAGTACATGCCTTAAACAATACAGGTTTTATATAGGCAATTAACTTACTACTACTTTTAGATTTATTTCCTATGACTGTCAGGCTATTATGCTTTTATTTACATACAACCTATATGAGACTCTTCCTGCCCTATTCGCTGGTGTATGCAGTACATGCCTTAAACAATACAGGTTTTATACAGGCAATTAACTTACTACTACTTTTAGATTTATTTCCTATGACAGTACATGCAAGAGTATTACTAACCTGCCTCTCATCACAACCTCTCCAATCTACAGCCATGGGCATCCTGGTTCATAGCCCTCTCACGTGCAGCTGTGAAAGACATAAGAGGAATATTTAGCCATACCTATCCATAATATACATGAGCTGGCAATTATTAAACATGTAGTGGACTGATACTTACACACAGCTGGGACTTCCCCTGTCCTCCTAGCCTCTTGGATCCACTGATCCAAGAGATCCCCCTTTCGCCACTTCAGGTCGGCATAGTGATGTCTGACCTGCTCACCAGTTTGGGGTATGCCAGTGGCACTGGTGAGGTTACGGGCAAGATGGTCCCAGGCTTCCGTTTTGTATTGGGAACCCTGGTACTGGCCCTGCAGCAGTCTCATGTCATGGTCTTTCACAAGGAGTCCTGCCTTGACTCTGGACTCCTGGATGCCCCAGGGCTGCGCCTGAAAGTGCACACCCTCGCCCATTCCAGACATAGTGCCTTTAAGGGGAAGCTACAACCAGTTATGAGATGTATTCCCACCTGTTGGGTTTAAATAGGGCTGGTTTTCCACACTTTGCCATGATTGGACAGTTTTGAAAAGGCTAAGCTATGGTCAAACCTGATGACCTAAGGTTGGCATTGCTTAAAGGGGTATACCAATGGGCAGACTGAGTTAGCTGGCCTACACATTGCTTACACCTACTAAGCTGAGCTGTGCAATTCTTAGCATTGCTTAATATTTAAGTTGCATTATATTTGCATTGTGGCATTGATTTATTATTCATTACATGTTATATATGTGTTTGGTATCCATGATTCATGTATACATACACTGTATGGGGTCCTTGTGTTTATTAGGGGATTTCAATACTTTATTACAATGACACTTCACATCTGGGCTTAATGCAGTACTCCAGTTCACATATTTATGTCCTGTAGTTGGTTATAAAATATAAAACTGTATATAGATTCCTTTCACATGTTCAGTTTGTATTTCCTATGGTGAGGATCTGTTTGGTGATACCTCAATCTTATGCACTGCTATGATGGTTTAGTGGTTAACTACAGCAACTGTAGTGTACAGGGTACTCAGTTCAAGTCCTGCAAAGGCTGTTTATTTTGTTTCTGGCCAGAACAGTGGCTGATGCATACAGAGTGATTAAGGCACTTTTAAGCAATTGTAAGCGGGTTTGCATGTGTTTGAGCGAAGGTAAGCAATGCTAACCTCAGGTTAAGTATGGGTATAGTGAGTTAGCTTCAATATTGCTTAACCTGTGTGTGCATTGCTTACCCCTATGCAAACAGGCTTAAACCCGCTTACTACTGCTTAAATATGCTTACTCCCGCTTACTACTGCATGACTATGCTTACTCTTGCTTACTCTTGCTTACTAATGCTTACACACGCTTACCACCGCATTAATTTAGACAGTGATGTCTAATGATTCTTGGGCAGGTGGTGGATTTGGCAACTGTACTGATTTATCATTCATTACACATTTTACCTTCCATTTGTATCCCTGATTCCTGTGAACATATACTATATGGGGCACTTGTGATTATCTGTGGACTTTGCAACATTATGACAATGACACCTCACATCTGCATTTAATGTAGTACTCCAGTTCACAAATATATGTTATGTTGTAGGTTATGCAACAAAATAAATTGATCATAAACTGATTTGACATGGAAAATGGATTGTACTGGAGTGGAACTCGAACTGGGAATGCCTGCTCGTAAGGCGACTGCTCTGCCCACTACACTATTGCTAGACTGCTTCATTTGCATATATCTTGCTTTTTATCCTCTTGGGCCATTTAAGCTGCATTAACTGAAGCTAAGTGATGGGCAAACCTGAGCACCTACTGTTAATTTTGATCTGTTTCATAAAAAAAAATTCTTTATATTTAAATGTTGTAACTATTGCTGTTGTACACTTGGGGGGGATGTTGCTGGGGGTATGTGAACACCTATGAGTGGTCTCGCTCATTCTTGCTCCTACACTGCTGTTCTTGATTGCAAGGATGTGTATATTCTGAGATCTCTGCTCTCAGACATGCCTCCTGCACTCGTACATGCTCCGTGTCCGTTTAGGAGCTCAGGCAGCGTGCCTTCATTACTATGGATGGCACGCTGCCCTGCTCCTAAATGGCCACTTCCGTGCAGCACTAAGCTAGTCCTGCACAGAAGGATGGTGAATCTGGGGAAGTGCTTGTATCCTGTGTGTTTTCAATCTTTTGGGATTCAGGATTTTGAATTTTCAGGATTTTGAGTTTTCAGGATTTTAGATGTCAGTGTTATTGGATTCAAGATTGTGGGTTTTCAGTCTTCTGAAGTGAATCCATATATATATATATATATATATATATATATATATATATATATATTTACTTAAAAATACTATTTTAAGTTCGTATTCAACAGAATGCTTATAACTGATTTCCTTTTCATCAACAGAAAGATGAACAAAAGGCATTCATGGCTGTTTTCCTGTCATATAAGTGTATGCACAGTAGTCAGATATGATACATTTAGTAAACAGCATAGAAGGCCTTTATACCCTAGATCCAAATTCCTAACAAGGAGGAATGACTTTTTTCGGTGGCAATTTCTTTCTTTATTATTATTTCTTCTTAACTTTGTTTGCTACAAGTAAAACCTGAAGGATGTCATGACTTCCTCCACTTTATTATATTTGTTCTGCAACCAACTTGTCTGGTAAGCAGTGGGGTATATCTTACAAGTTTTGCAAATATATATATATTTACTTTGTGTCTGCTTTGCAGTATGCCCTGCATAGTTTACCTTTCTTTTCCTAAATATCATCAGGAGTAGCTTTAAGGAAAACACTTCTTAATTTGTGAAAAAAATGTTGGACACTTTAACTCACATTACGTAATATGCAGATCATTCACTCTATGGTGGTAGCCAACTCTGTTCAGCCATCTTGTACGTCCATCAAATATTCTGGAAATAATGACTGTCTTACAAAATTAGTGCATTAACAGATGATTTGTGGCCTTCACTAAATAATGCATTTTTAAAAACTTTATACATGTCATAGAAATAATGTTTTCAGTAATAATCACTGCTTATTTATAACTTAGTATGTGTATATGCATAAAGAAATATATCTATATATCTATATATATATATATATATATATATATATATATATATATATATATATATATATATATATATATATATATATATATATGTATGGGTCTACTTCTCTTTATTGAAGAAACACTTCTTCAAAAAAGAGAAGTAGACCCACACTTATGTGAAAGTGCACTTAACCAAAAGTGCACTTCCACGAAGAACAGTTCAACGAACCTTTAAGGAACACTGAGGCGCCAAAGCACACTACAGTGGGGAAAAGGAAATGTACCTGTTTCCCCACTGTAGTGCGATCTTTGAGTTGGTATATTTAAGTAGGGGGTGTGGGAGCACAGCCCCCCAATTGGGGGGGTGCAGGGGAGCTTGCCCCCCTGCAACAACATTGTTTTGGTGTTCCTTAACGGTTTGTTGAACCGTTCTTTGCGAAAGTGCACTTTCGGTTAAGTGCACTTTCATTTAAGTGTAGGTCTAATGTTCTTTTCAAAGAAGTGTTTATTCGATGAAGTACAGTAAATATATATATATATATATATATATATATATATATATATATATATATAAATATATGTGTGTGTGTGTGTGTGTGTGTGTGTGTGTGTGTGTGTGTGGGTGTGTGTGTGTGTGTGTGTGTGTGTGCGTGTGTGTGTGTGTGTGTGTGTGTGTGTGTATATGAATCTATTTTATATACATTTATACACACACACAAGCGCGCACACACACACACACACACACACACATATATATATATATATGTGTGTGTATGTATACATCTATATATATATATATATATATATATATATATATATATATATATATATACTTATGCGTGTGTATCTGTATGCGTGTGTATATGTGTGTGTGCGTGTGTACATTTGTGCACGTGTGTGCTTGTGTGTGTGTGTGTGTGTGTGTGTGTGTGCGTGTGTGTGTGTGTGTGTGTGTGTGTGTGTGTGTGTGTGTGTGTGTGTGTGTGTGTGTGTGTGTGTGTGTGTGTGTGTGTGCAAACATATGACTCTATGTTTATGAATATGACTATTTTTGCTTATATATCTTTCTGCACATATAGGCATATATGGTTGCATTTACATATACATTTCTAGTTGCAGATACCTGCATTTAGGTAATATGCCTTCACACCTTCACCCAATAATTATTAAAAAAAAATAAACTAATTTAACAAGAAAAGAGAAATATAAAAATATTTACTGTGGAACTATGACCTTCTCACATGAACCTGCAAAACCCACTCAGCAAGTTGGTTGGCCCTGTAGGTCATCATGCATGTGCTGACACTACTACCCAGAGACAGTGATCCCTGTCAGGGATGACACTTGGTCACTCAACATGTTTATTTTCTTCCACTCAGTGACAGTCAATGCATTTTCAAGTTTCTGCAGGTGTAACTCCTGCAAAAGGTAGACCGTGATATTAGTCTCCTTGTCTGACCAGCTTGGAGCATGACCTCATGCCTTTACAGGTGCTCTCATCTTTAAGTAAGGAATGTAAGTGCAGGATGGAGGTTCAGAGGGTGGGAACCACACCCTCTGGAGTTTAACATCACCTTATCCTACCCATGCAACCATATAGGGGTATTAACCATGGCTGTGGTATTTGTGTAAAGTTTGGTTTACTAGCTGCATTGAAACAGTCACATGGAAGAATTTTTTTTCCTTTTTAATACATTTGTACACCTTATTTTACTATATGAGAGGGGAAATCATTGATCAATCCGTTAATATGACATATGCTTATATGTGTATTTGCTTAAGCAGAGTAATGATGTGACATGAATTTCTCAGTGTCATCATAGTGTTGCATTATTAAGTTATGGCAGCAAGACTTATGAAGTAGTGCTTGAGGTAATACTTTCATAATTACAATCTGTTTAACTACAGTGCATTAATAATGTGTAACTGGAGTTATATGGATTTAGTCAAACTAACTGACTGTTAGGCAGTGATAAGGTATGGCATACTGTGCTGGATAGGTATGGATTATCCTTCCATGAACTCCAACCTGAAATATTAACTTAGACAAGATCTCAATTTACATGTTACGAAATAGTTAGATTTCATGGCAACATACTATGCTTTACCAACTGTTCCCATGCAACTTGTCCATGACCACCCAAAGTCAAGTAATGTTTATGTGACCATGTACACCAATGCATATAATGGTGCTTTATTAAGATCAGATTTTCTGCAAAAGGATCTGAATGTGTGAAGTGTGTTATAACCATGCAGCTCTGGAGTGATTTCTGTGGCTTTGAACCATGTTTCAGTAATTGCACAAATGTCAGCATTCTATAGGGTGAGGAGAACTTCCATGGAGTGCAGTTTCTTACTGAGACTCCTAGCATTAAACAATAACACCTTTATCTTGTTCTAAGTATGATTTGTTATGTTGTAAGGTTTTTCCATTTGACAATGCCTAAAAAAAGGCACTATAGAGGTGGATAGTGTTTTGGCCAATATTTGAAAGCCTAGCGCTGACATGTGAAGGCCATCCCTGTCCAAGCAGTATGGCCTGTCAGCAATGTCCTCCCAGGCTGACAAGTATTGGACTCCTTTGGAATGACACCAGTAACTATGCCAATTGTTAAAAGCGATAATTTTCTGCTAGTATTATGGCATCATTCTTTGAGAAGGTTGAATGCTGCTCAATGCTAGGTTCATACCTGCTTATGACACATATTCTGAGAGCTCAATCATGTCTCTATTCATATAGTCCAAGGAGGTACAGCTCAGGTCATTTATGCCCACATGGTCTATGACTGAGTCATACTAGTACTTTTTTGGGTACATGACCTGAGTGCTTGCATGATCTGGTGAATCCTGACCCCTGATGGGTAACTAACTGTAACCTTCCCCTCATCCAGCCAGAATATCAGTGTGTCTCACAGTGGAGTGTCCTATGATCAGAATATTGTCTTGGCAGTTGGAACACAATGAGATGTGGCTTTATGTGTTGTGATGGGAATTGTCTTTTTTGTGTGCATGTAGAGTTTCTGAGGACTGCACCTGAGAGGCCTTTGAAGTTTGGGTAAGTTATATGTGAGAAACTCTCATATCTATGTGTATGGTCCTTTGCGGGTGTGGTGAGTGATGTGTATGTTGTTAACAACTTGTTTGTGGCTTTTAGTGTCTGTATGTAAGGGTGTAGCCTCCAGGGTCAATGTGTAGTTGCATCTCTCACATTCTGCATTTGCCTGTTAAAGAATTAAGTGGATGTCAGTGCACATAAGGCAATTGTTGCATTGCCTCAGGATGCCCTTGTCCCCCAAGCTGCTTACAGAGATAGCATGAAAGTGCCCATCCATGGTTGTGGGTCCTAATTTGTATTTGAAGGGTATTTGCAAGTGGATGAGGGCAGGTTACTTGGTGTAATCTGCAGCTATCCTAACCAGCGATGCTGCCCAGCTCCAAAGCAAATGCTGTCTAAGCTGCAATAGTCCAATAATGCAAGGTAAACCTAAATAATCCTAACTAAATGCATAAATGCTGTTCACTGTACAAACTATTTGCCCTGTGAGCAACACAGGACTGAGGTAACATTTTTACAGGGAATTTTAACTGTTATATGTATGTATACAAGGCACCAGTAATTACCACTGCATGAAGAGCAGCTTCTCTCAAACATGAGGCTTATATACAATCAGAAAAAAGCAAGTTTTACACTAACTATGCCCTAAGGCCAATCAGGTAAGCACACAATGAACTATCCACCAGCAATTCCCATCCCAGATAGGTAAAATCAGCCCTCTCCTGTCATAAGAATGACCCTCTTAATGTAAAGTGACTGGTTTGGAGCCCAAGTGTTAAGGAACCTCAACAACAGAAAAGAAAAATAAAATTTAAAAAATGGGGGTAGGGGTACTCTACATACTACAATTTAAAATAATAAAAAAAAAACAATTAAAAAGGGCGGGAGATGTAGGAGCAGCTCACTGAAACAGAGAACACTTTTAAGTGCCTAACACAATGGAGAAAATACTTATGAGAGTAACACTAATCCTGACATCATCACTAGCACTGTTGTTGCTTCACTCCCAGCACTGCACAAACAATGATAAATATTACTTTGGATGAAACAAGGGCTGGTGTCTTCAACAGAATGCATTAATCTCATGTGCAAGAACTGAACAGAGAACAGAAAACTGTTTTGTATTTAATGGGAAAAAAGTTCAAAAACATTGGAACATAGCAAAAGAAATGTTATACCATTTTCCATTCCTGTCAAAGGTAGCACTTCATGAAAATTGCATTGTAGAATACAGCACCAGTATGTCATTAAATACACACAGTTTCTTCAAGTTCCTTGGTCAAGTAGCGCAATAGCAATTATCATGCAATGAACATTCCAGCAGAAGCAGTATGTGCATGTTTCACTGCAGTCCCTAAACAAAGCACATGCAGCAGTACAGAACAAAATTACATATTCCTTGATTGTCGGTCTGACTGCCTGTTCACCAAGCTGTTTCAGACATGTGCCCCACTGGGGTTCTTTTTACTTATCCTTTTTATTATTGTTTGTGGGTTTTCATGTCATCCAAGAAGGGTAAGTGCCAGTGTGGGAGACAGATTCCCCATAATGACCACCATGACCAGTGTCTTTTTTGCTTAGGTGCTTGTCACAATCATACATCCTGTTCCATTTGCCAGGCTTTTGTACCTAAAACTCTTTGGAGTAGACTATCTTCTTTGGCAGTTTATCTTAAAGATCAGCATATTAAGCTTCTTGTGAAAGACACATTGCAGAGCACTTCCCTCTCTGAGGGACAGCTATCAGTGAAGAAGGTGGAGAAGAAGCCTAGGCAAGAATCATCTACTGTTCAGCCTCCACTGGTCATCTCTCCCAAGGTGAGTGAATGTCCAGAGGTTTGCCTGCTTTGCCTTTGGACTCCTGCTGTGACTGGGTTGGAGGACTTTGGGGATCTAATTTTAAGCACATCCAAGGAGGCTTGCAGACATCCATTTTAGATGCTCAGGGGGAACCATGGCTGATGATGTCCCACTGAAGAAAAGGCAAGACTAAATGTATTTCTCTTGCTCCTAAGGATCCATAGAGTGAATGGCAGGTCTTCACTCAGGGTTTGCTTAGTGCTTTGATGATACTAAAACCTCCTTCTGGAGTTTCTGTTCCAGCCCCCTCCCCCTTGGTCCTCTACTCCCTTAAAAATATGCAAAGGAACAGGATTCCTCAGAAAAGAAGCTGGATTCAGATGAGGAATCCCTTGCTTACTCTTCTCAGATTATGTCTCCTTTGGCTATGGGTCAGAGGAAGAGGGATCTACCAGTCGTGATACTCCCTTTGAAAAGATTTCTTTTGGGGACACAATCTCCAGGATGATGGAATTTTTTAAACAGGATTATGCTCAGGTCTCTGAGATAGTGCCTTTTTTAAGCAAGGCTCAAAAGTCAAACCCACCTCCGTAAACAGCACAAATAAAAAAATGAGGGTTATGCTAACGCCAGAAGTTTAAATCTCAAAATGCATGTGCTCGAAGCACTCCTCAGTATGGAGAACATCGACATCTGTGCAGTAACTGAAACCTGGTTCAAGGCTCCACAGAGCACCCCAGCACTACCAGGCTACAACTCATACCACACATTTTAGCCACAGAACATGGACCGAAACACAAAAGGAGGGGGTGTATCCATATTCATCAAGGATACCTACACCTCCAGGTTAGTGGCACAGCATGATACCTCTGAGATCATCCATGTGCAACTAACATCAGGCAAATCTGCAATGCAAATTGTGGCCTGCTACAGATCACCCTCCATGATCCAGGACCACCACTCCGCCTTTCTAAAGACACTGGAAAACATGAAGGTCCTACTGAATACCCTGATATTGGGCGATTTCAATTACCCTACCATTAACTTGAGAAAACTACTCAAGTACAAGCTTCCAGGTCCAGCGCTTCCTGGAATTTATCAACTCAAATGCCCTGGATCAGCTGGTAAATTCCCCTACCAGAGGTGAAAACATATTGGACCTGATCATCACCAACAGGGGCGACAGGTGTTCTGCACCGGAGGTCAACCCGTCACTGGTTAGGTCAGACCATAAACTAATCACTCTGGATGTCCACACCACACCAACACCCCCAACCAAAGAAACCACAGTGAAAAACTTCTATAGCAAACTTCACCTTACTTAAGACAGAGGTGGTAAGTTTCACAGCCCCCACGCTAAAGGATAACAGTGTCCAAGATGCAGGAACCTTTACAAATGCACTCTATGAGCACCTACAAGGATGCATGCATCATGCCATCCCTAGCAAAACCAAGACTCACTCCCCTAAGAGAAGGAAACCAGTCTAGTGGACCCCTGCCATAAACAGGCTATACAATAAAAGTTCAGAAAAAAAGCAAATACCAAGAAGGAAAGACATCCCTGATCAGTATCAGTAAAAAACTAAGGTCCCTCATAAAATCATCCAAGGCTAACTTCGAAAGAAAAATAGCCAAGGATTTGAAAGATAACTACAAAGCCTTCTTTAGCTATGTCAAGAATCTAAGTGGCAACTTGCAGTTATGCTCTGAGATAGTGCAAAATAGCACAAAATATACTGAACCTACTGATATTGCCAATATCTTGGCAGATAGATTCTGTGCAAACGTCACCCCCCTCTCACCCCCAAAAGGGCCCACAACAATACCGGAAAAGTGTAGTGTCCCAGACATCAGATGCACAGGTGAAAACAGCCCTTTCAAAAGCCAAAAGCACAGCATCAATGGGGCCAGATGGTCTCCTAGGCTGTGTCTTGCACAAACTACAGAATGAAATAACCCCCACCTAAACACACTGTTCGACCTCAGCCTCTCCACAGACTACGTGCCCATAGAATGGTGCACAGCAACAGTTATTCCACTCCACAAAGGAGGGGCCAAAACTGACCCTGGTAACTATCACCCCATAAGCTTGACTAGCCTGGTCTGCAAGGCTATGGAGCGCATCATCATGGAACTCATTAACAAAGACATTGGGAACCTCCAAACACTTGACCTGACCCAGTTCGACTTTGTTAAGGGCAGATCATGCCTACTAAACCTGGTTGACTTCTTCGAGACAGTCACCAAGGCCATAGTTGAGGGGAAGGTGGTTCACACAGCTTACCTTGACCTAGCCAAGGCTTTTGACACCATTCCCCACTCAGAATTATAGAAAAACTCACCAGCCTGAACATAAACCCCTACGTCATGAGATGTGTTGCCAACTGGCATACAGACAGAACTCACACGGTAAGAATAGCAGGCTCCAGGTCTGACTCTAAACCAGTCACAAGTGGTGTCCCACAAGGCTCGGTACTGGGACCCCTACTGTTCGGCATATACTTCTCAGAAGTACAGGCAAACACAGGAGGACTATGGCTAACCAAGTTTGCCGATGACTGCAAACTGGGAGCCATAACTGACTCTCCGGCTGACATGGACATTCTCCAAAAGGGCCTTACTGAGACAGACACCTGGTGTCAAAGTCATGGTCTCAAGCTAAATGCCAAAAAATGCATAGTCATCTCATTTGGGAAAAGCAAAACACCCATGAATTACCACATAGGTAGCAGCCCCCCCTTAGTACAGAAGAGGTAATAAGAGATCTGAGGACCCAGGTAGATAGTAATCTCTCCTTTGATAATCATATTGCCAAAGTAGTTAGGAAATCCTTCTGTGTAGCCCATCTAATTACTAAAGGGTTTGCATCTAGAAATAGAGGTTATAGTGCCCCACTACTCATCACTCATCAGACCCATCATAGAGTACAATGCCCCATTTGGGATGTACTTCACAAGACACGTCCATCAGCTAGAAAGACCACAAAAGTACTTCACCAAGAGGATTACTGGCCTCAAACATATGTCCTATGCAGCCCGACTGGAAAAACTCTGGCTCTACTCAGTGATATATCACTTACTCAGAGGTGATCTCTGCCTGACTTACAAAGCCATGTCCAACTCAGAATTGATGGACATGCTCCACCTAAAGAAATCCAAGTCACTGCGAGCCACTCACTCTAGTGAGCTAAACCTCACCACAACAATAAATAGAACATGCTGGAGGGATAGATTCCTGTCACAGAGACTCTCCATGCTTTGAAACAAAATTCCTAACTACATTAGGCAGATCCCCTCACTAACACTCTTCAAGAGAAACCTTGATGAGTGGATGGGTAACAGAAAATGCACCCCTGGGATCACTTCATTGGCTCTTCTTGACAGAGGCTCAGTTAATTAATCAACAGGGCGGCGAAAGCTGACACACTCTGGCTACGCTTATAAATGCCCTCGGGCAGATAGCCTAGTACCTACCTATGAACCTATGAACCTATACTATGAGTTGCTAAATCTTCTTCTGTTCCTCCTGTTTTGGCTGCCTTGCTGGATGCATTTTCCAATGCTTCTAAGGCTCCAGATTCACAGTCCCCTGTTCCCAAGAAACCTAAGATTCTATAGGGTGCCTGAGTACTTTAAAGTTTTGTACAAGTGTCCTGCTGCTAACCCCTTGGTGGTGTCTGTAACTTCTGGCAAGCCCTCTCAATTACTTCCTTCTCCCAAGTTACAACCCTCTGATAAAGATAGCAGGACCATTAAAAAGCTAGGCAAGAATGTTTACACCTCTGTTACCTTGGCTTTTAGGGCCATTACTTATCGGACCCATGTGCCTAAGTACTTGTTGGCTGACCTATCCCAAGGTTGTCAGGTTATTTCTGATCTTCCAAACTGATGGTAAAACTTCTGCTCTTTCCCTGTTAGAGACTTCCTCCCAGGTGGCTTGTCATTACATCAAGTGTAGTTATGATTCAGCAGATGCTTCCTCTAGAGCTGCTGCTTTTGGATCAGTGATGAGGAGGTATTCTTGGCTTCGGCTAAAGTCCCTTGCCTGATGATATTAAGGCTGCTGATATGATTAAGTCCCTTCAGGATAAGGGCAAGGCTCTACAGGAACTTAAACATGTGTTTGTTTCCCCTGTACCTAATTTTCAGAGAAACTACCCCGATGAGCCAGCATTTGTTTGCAGGCAAGCTCACCCCCCTTGTAAGGGCAAAAAGGGTGGCAAGCAGGCTCCTCCTGCTAAGACTACTCAGATTTCATTGCCTCAGAAGTCTCCTTTTTCGGATAAACCAGGTGCTGTCTGACTATCCTGTTCTTCCCAGCCACTTTCCTCTTTCTCTTTCCCTCTGTCTCTCTCTTCTTGTTTGGCTTCAGATTACTCAGGATTCCTTGGGCCTGTACATTATTAGCCAGGGGTATTTCATGGTGTGGAAATCCCTTCTCCCTTTCATGGGTATTCCTCATCCCCCTCATGAACAACTCTCGTTTTCTCCAGATGTGCTTTGGGACCTTTTGATTCAGGGTACAATTCAAGAGATGCATGTGTTCCAAAAGGGGAGGGGGTTTTACTCCAAGATGTTTCTAGTACCCAGAAAAGAGGGCACTTGGAGCCCAATATTAAACCTCTGTCATCTAAACACTTTTCTGAAGGTGCCATCCTTTCAAATGTTGTCCCTTCAGACTTTGTTCCTTCTTTTGCTTCCTCAGGCTTATATGTGTCTTTGGATCTCAAGGATGCTTATCTCCATATTCTGATCCACTTCCTTTTCAGGAAGTTTTTACATTTCTCTGTTGTTTCTTGGCATTTTCAGTTCTCTGCTTTGCCCTTTGGCCTTTCTACTGCCCCAAGGGTGTTCACCAAATGCCTCCTTACATGGACAACCTCCTGCTTCAGGCATCCTCTCCAGACATACTCTTGCAAAATCTTCATTTTGCCATTTCTCTTCTGCAAAGCCTACTAGGGTTCACAATAAACTTCAAAAAGTCTTTTCTGACTCCTTTTCACGACCATGTTTTTCTGGGGTGCGGGATTCAGACAGTGCCTATGCTTGCATTCCTGACTCTTCCCAAGGCCATGACACTCATTTCCTTCTTTCAAACTCTTTTTCCTCTGGCTTCTATTACAGCTAGGAAGTTTTTGAAAGCTCTGGGATTCATGGCATCCACCATCCCTATGCTCCCTCTGGCCAAACTCCACATAAGAAAGTTTCACTGGCTTCTGAAGTCAATTTGGCTTCAACATGCATATCCCCTAGAATTTGTAGTTCCTCTTCTACCTTGTCTCAAAAAAGTACTTCACTGGTGGATCCAGTAGTTGTCTTTAAATCCAGGACTCCTAACAGGAGCTGCTCACAGATGCTTCAGACATGAGATAGGGAGCAGCTTTTGACTCCCTAAAGGTACAGGGGTTGTGGTCATCCTCTTCAACAGAAAGAGCACATCAATGTCAAATACATGAGATCTATTTTGCTGGGGATCCAGGCTTTTCATCTTCTTTTCTCCCCAGGACCTTTCAAGGTATTTACAGACAATACCACAGTGATGTGGTATGTAAACAAAGGGGGGAACTAGATCTTATCTTCTTTGCCAGCTGGCACCCCTGGTGTGGGACCTTGTTGTCCAGTATCAAGTGACTCTTCAGGCAGTTTACATTCCCATAAGTCAAAACATTGTGGAAAATACTCTGAGCAGGTCCTTATCTCAATCCCATGAATGGATGCTTCACAGGGATGTGTTTCTGGACCTTGTCCTACCAGTGGGGTACTCCTCAACTAGATCTATCTGCCTCCCCTCTAAACAGACAACATCCTCTATTTTGTGCCAGAGTCCCAGGTTCTCTATTTTGGAAGGTTGATGCCCTATCATTTTCTTGGGAGGGGATGTTTCTTTGTGCGTTCCCTTCCCCTTATTCCAAAAGTCCTGCTCAAAATTCAACAGGCCACTCCCAAAATCTTGTTGGTGACTCCCTTTTGGCTGAGACAGCAGTGGTTTCCTCTTCTTCTGCATTTAGTCAAGGACAATCATCACAAGTTGCCTCACAGGGTGGACCTACTCACATAGGACAAGGGATCTCTCATCCATCCCAACCTGTCCACACTTGAACTGGCACTGTGGGTGATAGGATTTTGATTCCACATAGACCTTTTTCTGAGGATGTGCTTAAGGTCCTGCAGAAGGCCATGAAACCAAATGCTAGGAAATCTTATTTATCCAAATGGAAGAGGTTTTCTATTTGGTGTCTTTCTTGAAACCTAGATCCACTTTCTATGGATACCTCTTTGATTCTCTCTTATTTGTGTGAATTGCTCATTAATGGATTTGCTTATTTTTCTGTTAAGGCCCATTTATCAGCTATATCTGCTTGTCTGCCTTTATCTCCTCCTTTACCTTCTAGATTTGAGGCTAGACAATTCCTAAAAGGTGTCCTTCATATTGTGTCCCAGAAAGCCTGTTCCTCCTTCCTGGGATCTTAATTTTGTTTTGGAAAAATTAACTCTGGCTACTTTTGAGCCTGCAGCTTCAGCTTCCTTGCAACATTGCTCTTGAAAGACTGCCCTTTTGTTAGCCCTTACTTCTGTCAGATGGGTATCTGAGCTTCAAGTCCATATGGCTTCTCCTCCTATTTTAGTTTTTCATAAGGACAGGGTGTCCTTGCATTTTAATCCTTCTTTTATGACCAAGGTGGTGAATTAATTGTCCCCTAATCAGTCTATTCATTTGCCCACCTTTTTCCCTGCTCTGCAATCTGCCAGTGAAAAGGTGCTGCACACATTGGATGTGCATAGACAACTCAGATTTTATTTGGATAAGACTAAGACTATTAGGCAATCTGATCAGCTTTTTGTTTCCTTTCAATCCTAGGTCTTTAAGATTAGCTGTATCCAAGCAAATTATTTTTTCTTGGATCTCAAAAGCTATTTCTTTTTGTTATTCCTTTTATGGTAAGAGCCTTCCTTATTCTGTTAAGGCTCATTCTACAAGGGTTGTGGCTTCTTCTGGTGTTTTTTATAAGGGTTTGGATAATAAATCTATTTTGAGGCAGCTACATGGACTTCTGTGCATACTTTTACCAAGCACTACAAGTTGGATGTAATCTTCAGAGCTAGAGTTGGTTTTGCTAGGGCCATACTTCATGGCTTCCTAGAGGGCTCTGCTGGTCCTTCCTCCTCCCAAGTTTCTTCCTGAGTTTTGGCACTCTCCCTAAAATAAAGAATACTACAACAATGAAATGGCAGGACATAGTGCAGTTGTGTAAAATCTTACCATAACGGTAGATGTCCTTCTCTTCACTGTTGCAGTATTCACTCCCTCGGTCCTCCCGTCCACCCCCTGGTCCATTTCTCTTCTGGGTGTACTGATTACCTGTCTTTTCCTTAGATTGACATTCCTACTGGGGGTCTCAGTTCTGAGAATGGTATGTCCATTACCTTTATGCCCTATGTTATGCAAGGAACATATGTGTGACATACAACGTATTTGAAGGCAACCTAAAAGGCTTTGGTATACTGACCATATGTTGTTGGCCTTGGCATCGGATCCTTAATGTAAATAATACTACAGCAGTGAAGAGAAAGACTTCTACTGTTAAGGTAAGATTTTACACAACTGTACTTTATCTCCTGGAAAATGCAAGAATAGAAGAGAGAAGAAAAGGAAATAGGGAGAGACAATAAGGGAAGGGTGGCTTAGTACTAAGCAATGCATTAACCAGGGTATAATTAATTATAGGATTATAGCAAGAATGTTCATCTACCAACAAGATGACCATAGGTCATCCTACCATGCAGGAAGATGTGATAGAATGAGCTTGTGTGGCAGATATGAGAATCATGGGCACTACCAGGACATTAGTCCATCAAGTTGGTGATGCACCCCCCATGCATTACATACTCTACCTGGCAGTTGATGAAATGGTAGCTCTTCCTATTTTGGTACCACTCACACCCTGTCCTGATGGGGTCACACCAAGCACCTCAGGGAAACGCATCATCCCATAGAAGACATGCATGGTTTTGACTTGGTCCTGTGGTGACACTGGCAGATAAATATACTGATCCACACATAACAGTATGTTAAGGAACTGCTGACATATCTTCGATGCAGAAGCCTGAGATATACCCAGCATGTCTCCAGTCAGTCCTTGAAAGGTCTCCATGGCAACTACAGTGAGTTCTATACATACATTAGTATCCGCAGGTAGAGAAAGGACATGCATTCCCCCAGTTCCATCTGTGGCCATACATACTCACTAAAGCCCTTAAAATGTCCCTGTTCACTCTACATCTATCAAACATTTCTTGATTATCAAATCTATAATTGGTAATTGTCTTTATTTATGCCTTCCTGCAGCTGGATACAAATGGTTTTGGCTCAGTCTAGACAGGCACCTCACACTGAGAAACAGCTATCCTGGCAGCAACTGCAAGCATTTTCACCAAATGCGAAGCAGTTAGAAAAGGTGAGATTTCATGTTTTATAATGCCACAGCAAATGGTGTGCAAATGCATTAAAAAATGACTGAATTTCAAACAGGCAGAAAAAGGGCTAATTAGAGTAAGAAGTTCTATATCATTTCTTATTTTAATCTTGTTATTCCTTCATTTGTATTTGTTCGTTGAATGCTACCATGTCTAAGTTACAAATGGCCTTGATAAATTGTACCAAGGCTGTGCTTGGATGTGACCAGTGCAGACTGTCATTATGCCTTAGCACAATAACTATGAATACCACTCACCGAATGATGATGGTGATTCAGGGTGGAGTTTATAAAATGGACATTAGTCATTTCATGGATTCAATCTGAGGAAGCAGTATTTATGAAAGTACTTACTGATATATTAAAATGATATTTTGTTTTTTATACATGTGCAATAAAGGAGTTTATTTTTACATTTACTGGCTGCTTTTTATATTTGTGTGTGTGTGTGTGTGTGTGTGTGTGTGTGTGTGTGTGTGTGTGTGTGTGTGTGTGTGTGTGTGTGTGTGTGTGTGTGTATATATATATATATATATATATATATATATATATGTATATATATATATATATATATATATATATATATATATATATATATATATATACACACACACACACATTTGTTTACCATAGTATTGCACTGATCAATATTGACTAATTTCAGGCTCAGCCTAGGTAAAAATCCAAAACAATTCAAAAACAAATATACAGAAATATAAGCAATAACACAGTAGTTCAGACTAGGTATACAATAAAACTGTATATATACAGTCTAGTGAACATGCAGAATATAACATACAATATATACATTAGTTTATAAAGTGGGTCAACCTTCAGTAAATCTGAGAGCGAAGAGGCTTGGGAAGAAATAGGGATAGTGTGTCAGGCGATATGTTCTGTGTTGAGGCAGGAACATTTGGCTTGGATTAAGAAGTACTTTTTGAGTTGCATTCTGAATTTGGAATAAGTGGTGATTGATTTCCCTTAGGTCAGTTGGGAGAACTGCCAAAAAGTTGTTGAATGAGAGGAGTATGCACGTGCAAGGTTGTGAAATTTGGTTTAGGGGTGATGAGAGTTGGTGTGGACTGTGAGTAGTTTCTCAGGTTGCGCAAGGATTTTTTCCCATGAAGTCTAACTACAAGGAGAGCAAACGTCTGAAGATGGAGTAGTTTGCAGAGTTGGGATCCTAACAGTATATTAGATGTTTGTTTCATGGGTAGCCATTTGGCTTTTTCTAGGGTGGTACTTTAATGCTCACTAAAGGTGAGTTTGTAATGAATCAAGAGATGCTGTTAGAGATTATCTATAGTGAAGCCAGGGGTGAAAACGAGAAGTCCATATATTTTTATCCATCCTTTGCTGACCATGTTAGTCCTACTAGGTTAGTAGCCTCTTTTCAGGGGAGACCCATGGTGGCATTTGTGTTCAAGCTGAGAAAGGAGGACTTCTTTACTGATGGTTGCTCTGGCCAGTTGATAGAAAAGGTGAGAATGTTTTTGGCCCAGAATACTCTTATGATGATGGTTGCCTGATTTTTTTTTTATTAGGTTTAAATGTAAATAGTATTTTGTTTCTACCAGGGAGGAATGCAGTTATCATTTACAAAATCACATTAGCTAACATTCATCTTTTTAAGTTCTTACATGAATTATAAAAAAACTTGCTGCAGTTAGCTGTAGCTTGCTATAAAATTATGGACATGAGTGTATGCAAGTGTTTCAAAACTGACAACCCTTAACAATTTAGCTGTGTATAGTTTCCACAAATGTTTCTGGATTACTTAATGGTTCGCATCATAAAACATTTCACATTTTGTGGATTCATTCCTAGCCATGGAAAAAAATGAGTAATCTCATTGGCCTGGTGTAGATATTGAAGGGCTCATAAGAGATTCTTGGTGCTGTCTATGAATGTTTTCTGGACTTGCAGAAGGCCTGTCACTGCCTGTGAGAAGTGCTATACAGTCACTGGGTTTCATGGCTGTTGTTGCATGATCTTCTCTTCTTGTATTTTAGGAGTGACAACTGCATGCATATTCCCAACATTAAGTCAAATACATTCAGTCTTTGTAGAGGAGTCTGCTAAAGGTAAGTTTTATCTCTCCTTTTCTTTATGATTTTTCACTGCCAGGATATCACAGCCATGGTCTGGAAAGTATTCATTTTAGGGATTTGGAAGTTTTGTTTTTGCAAATAATGCCCTTTTAGCCTAAAGTGACTGTGATCACAATCATACACTGAACAGAATTGCTACTGAATATGAAGTATCTAAAATGAAAATCAGTACTAGCGTAGCAGAGGTCGTGGCTCTCTTCCAGGAAAGAATGGCTTGCTCTCTGCTTATCAGGAGGGAAAATGTTAATTTGGTTGAGGAGTTTAAGTATCTTATGGTCTTGTGAAGGCAGATGGGATCAGAAGACTAACCACTAGGTAGGTGGAGTGATGACAGTGCTGGCTAATATTACAGGTACTGTACTAGAATGTGGTGGTGAAGTGACAGCTGAGGCTTAAGGCAATCCTCTCAGTTTACTGTCCAGCCTATATTCTTATCCTTGTCTATGTTCTCACCTTTGGATAATGACCAAGACACTAGCATCTTGGATAAAATCAGCAGGCATGAGGCTCCTTCACATGGTACCTGAGTTGAGTCACTGTGACAGAATGAGGAGCTCACCAAACTAAAAGGATTTCCATATACAGCTACTTATTCTCCGTGTTGAGAGGATTTAGTTTATATGATTTAGGAACCTCATGAGGATGCTCTCTGGGTGACTCCCATTGGAGGTGTACTAGTCAAGGCCCATTGGGATGAGGTCATAGGGCAAAATCAGGACATATAAGAATTATATCTGAGATCACTTGGGAACATCTGGTATCAAATGGAATGAACTGGAGAAGTATGATCTACCAAATCTATGTATTTTCATTTGCTGCCACTATACCTAAAAAATATATTATTTTCTTTGACATAAATGCAAGCCCTTCCCCTTTCTTCTAACTGCTAGCTGTTTTGCTTATTAAAAAATAGTACATGAGACCAGAAGATCTCTAGATATTGATTTGTCTGGGCTGTTTTAAAATCCTGTATCCAGGAAATGATTGAAAATGTGCTGAGGCTAAATAAATTGTGTAGCCTTTCCAAATGCTTGTATACATAAAATACATACTCAATGAAGATTATCTGTTATTTAGATGATATAAAAGTGGTTTACATGTTCAGTCCAATCTTTCTAGATCAAAATAGGATTTACTGATTTTTTATATTGAAAAGACTAACCTAAAAACATAAAAAAGGCATTTTTTGCCACAAACAACCAAGTTGAAATGGAGTATAATGTTGTATAATAGTACCACAAAGCAAATAATTCACCCAAAACATGCCAAACACTGATCCAGTAGAATGCAGTTGAATAATATGAGTGCTACTGTCCCTACACTTAGGGACAGATGCACACAAATAATTTATTTAACTGTGTTCTACTAGATTGGCTTTTACCACGCATTGAGAGAATTGTTTGGTTTACATGTTTTTTTCCATTGGGGCAGCCTCCTTAATCCACTATGTAAACATAACTCAGGCAGTCATTGCAATTACGTTAAGAAGTCACTTTTATCCCATCCCTTAGAGTTAAGTATAAGAGCAATATCTGGTCAACATCTCTCATTCCACATCCTATTGTGAGTAATCCACTTGGCCTACTGTAAATTCTGGACCACTGTAGGTTAAAACATACCCCAGCTGCTCTTATAGCATCAAAGGGTAAAGCCCCAACTACAGCCCAGCCAACCCAGGTTCAGTTAGTGACTTCAGCAACTGAGGGTTGGGCAGAGAGGGTGGTTATATGGGCATTTCTTGAGAGGATCCCTGGTGAAGACTGCAGACTTCGCAGTGAGAGGGGCATGGTCCAAAGAGGGGAATGGTGTTGGATATGGCTGAGCTGCTGCAGATGTGGGGAGATGTGCTGCACTTCTACATTGTATGCTGCTCTTCGTCCATTAACATGGATACCATGATCATTAGGGAGGAGTAAGGGTAAGTCATTAAGTCATTAAGTAAAGACACCCCAGGTTGAAGGTGATGGCAAGACCCTCCAGGTCACCCATGGATTCTGTCCTACACTATCCTACCTTAGACTATTTGAGTCAGTCCAGGGGAAAAAGGAGAAGTTGTTAGACTTAGTGATGGATGTAAGGCACAGAGTAGAAGTCAGTAGTATGAAGCAGGGAAGCAAAGGACATTTAAAAAAATACAACCTACAGTTCTCTCAGGTTATTTACTATACGCAAAATAAAATACCACTGGCTTGCTTTCTTGACAACACTCAATGTTCATCATTCTCATTGCTGCAGTGGTCTTTGGTTATCTGGGCTGAATCCTGTCTAGAATACAACAACAACTAGCCAGTCTTCAAAACTCCCTGGTTCCCTCCCCCACCTACACTGTGACTGTTGATTGGACAAAGCCTTGGAGGGAAATCAGCCGATTCAAGAGAAAGCAGTTCTGAGGCTTCACAGGAGCAGCATCTGGCTTCAGGCCTCATTTCTGACAATAAATTCCCATAGAGGAACACTTCTCCATGGAAATTATTGCCCTTTTAAGATAATTGTATTTATTTTTTTAGCATAAAGTGATTTTTCCACTTCAGGAGTATCATCAATTTTACAAACATCAAATGTTCATAATTTCATAAGTTCATAGACTAATGAACACAAAGACCATTTTAAGCTAGACTATGCATCCTAAATAAATCCAACATTTTTTGGTGCCCTAAAGTTTATTTTAAGGGACATATGTGAGCTAGGGCATCAATAGTCAAGCATTTACATGCTGCCTCTGTCCTTTAGAGACATAGGTAATAGACCAGGGGTGAACTTCCAGTTTCCTATCCACTGTTCCAGATTACACTTGAATAGGCTTAAGGAAGGCCTCTGCTTCACATGGATGTGAAACCTATTCCAGGGAAGGGGTACTCGCTAAGACACAGACCTCTCCTTCCAACATGTCTTAGTTATGTTGCAAGGAAGGCTTAAGTCCATTGATTGGGTAGTTCTGATGTTATTTATTTTTGGGATATGCAAAAGGTCATATCAGAGTGGGATCCAAGGTTGCCTTGCATACCAGATATGGGTCACCTCTCAACAGACTGCAGGAGACAGAGTATAAGGATAGGGTTTTGTATTGCCCTATATTCTTTTTGAGGAACCTCTGTGGACAGTCCGGTTATTGCATACACCTAGTCAGAAACAGTGAAGGGAGCATTGTACTCAATGATGAATCTGATGAGGGTTGAATACAGTGGAACAATTGCTTCCATGGATCTATATGCCATGCGGTTGCTTATAAGTTGAGCAACATAGAATGATTTCCTCACTACCTTAGGCACATGTTAGTCAAAAGCCAGGTTACTGTCTACTTATGTTATCAAATCCCTGAATACTAGGTCTATTCATAGAGGTGTGTTATCAATGGAATAGTTTCCTTGGGTAGCTAATGTCTTATAGGAGGTCTATATTAAACTGTCGAAATGGCATTACAGCAAATGCTCCCTAGGAAAAAAATTGGTGAACTGGGGTTTCACTGCTTGAGCATTTCACTCTTTACGTGTCAACAAAATGGCCTTCTCTGTAATGCCGTTTCGACAATTTAATATAGACCCCTTATAGGACACTATTATGTACTTCTTGGCATTGAGTTTTAAACCATGGCTCTGGCACCAGTTATTTGTCTGTGTTAGCCCTTCCTGGAGGATATTAGTGTCTTGGTTGTAGTCTATGACTGCTCCCAATTTGTAATCATTTGCAAACTTGGTCAGCCAGGGACCCTTAACATTGGTCTTGCCTTCCAACAGGTGGATGTCAAAAGTGAGCAGACCCAGAACAGAGCTGTGAAGGACTCAGCTACCGAGTGGCCTATTTTTAAAGCTGGACTCCCCTATCCTAGCTTCCTGGGTCCTATTTGAGTGCTGTCTGGCAATACAGCATGTAATGTAGGGGTTATGCCTAACTCCATGTGTTTGTTTACAATGCCTGAGTTGAATTTTGTACCAAATGCCTTGACCAGGTCAAGGGAGAACAGAATGCATCATTTTGTCCTCATCCATTGCCTTGGTAACCTTCTTGAAGATGTCCACCAAGCTGAGTAGACATAATCTGCCCTTGACAAAACCAGAGTGGGTTGAAACCAGTATCTGAAGGCTTCCCATATCATTAATCATTTTCATTATAATTCTTTCCATGGCTTTGCATATGAGACTAGTCAGACTGATGGGTCTGTAGTTACCAGGGTCCATAGAAGGCCCTCCACTATGCAGGATGAACATTACATCTTTTCATTCAATTGGGATAAACCCTGACTGGAGGTTATGGACATACAGGGCCATGTCAAACCCAGAGCTGTTGGACATGCTACACTTAAAGAAATCCCAATCCCTCAGAACCACGCACTCCAGGGATCTAAACCTTGTCATCACAATAAACAAAACATGCTGGAGGGATAGATTCCTGACCCAGAGACTCCCCAGACTCTGGAATAGATTGCCCATACATGTCAAGCAGAGTGCCTTTTTGGCCCTCTTCAAAAGGAACCTTGATGATTGGATGGGAGAAAGGAAATTCACCCCAGGGATCACGTCACTCGCCCTGCTAGACAGGGGTCCAGGGAAGTAAATAGTGTGGGAAGAAATAGCCAGGGAATTGTTATGGCTAGGCTTGTTTAGGCCCTAGGGCTGATAGCCTAGTACCAACCTATGGACCTATGGTTAAATATTGACTGCAGTGGTCCTCATAGGTCATATTTCATACTGATTATGAGACATCCTGGGATATTATTTGAGCCCATTGGACTTGATGCCTTTAGGACCTGCTCCCTGGTGATAGTTGGAAGGTTACATTCAAGTGTATTTCCTGAGGGGTGGTTGGGGGGGGATAAATTTGGAGCTGAATTTGTCAGCCAGTAGATTTTCTATATCTTGCACCCCCATTTACACTTAGTTCTGCACATTGTTGTACACAGCCTTTGAGGTTGCAGGCATAGCTAAAGAATGTTTAATGGTTGTCCTTAGCCTGAGAGGCTCTTTTTACCTCAAAATTGGCTTTGGCAGCCTTGATTTGCCCTCTGAGTTATTTGTTTAGCTTTGTGAGAGAGTTTTTGTCGTGATGGGCAGTGTATTACCTTACGTTTGCTATGACTTTCTTCCTTTCATTATAGAATTTATTGATGCTTGGATTCCATCAAGGTGGCTTGCTTTTTGAGTTTTTATTCTGTGCTTATTCCTGGGTGGCCACAGTGGAGCAGCGGTTAGCGTTGCCGCCTCACAGCAAGAGGTTCTCTGGTTTGATCCTTGGCTGGGGTGTCTTCTGCGTGGAGTCTGCATGTCCTCCCTGTGGTCACGTGGGTTTCCTCCAGGTGCTCTGGTTTCCTCCCACCTTCCAAAAACATGCTGTAGGTGGATTGGACACTCTAAATTGGCTGTGTGTGTGTGTGTGTGTGTGTGTGTGTGTGTGTGTGTGTGTGTGTGTGTGTGTGTGTGTGTGTGTGTGTGTGTGTGTGTGTGTGTGTGTGTGTGCCTTCTGTGAAAGGTTGGTTGCTGGGCTGGCAACTCGACACTGTAAAAACTCCACTGCCAATCATGAGCAGACAGGTGATCTGCTGTGGCGACCCCTAACCGGGAAAAAGCCAGAAGAAGATTCTGTGCTTATTCCTAGTAGGCGCAACCATTTATATGCATCTATTAACATGATTGTACAGGGTTTCTGTAAACAATTCTGCATTGGCAGGTATGTGGGGGCCTTTTTGTCAGCTTATCACTTAATAATTGGAAGTTTTACTTAGAATAGTTCCTAAATGCTACAGGTTTAGCTGGGGTTCCATTTTTTTTTTTATTTTTATTTCAAATGAGACAGCTCCATAGACTAATGTTAGCAGTCAGAACATTACATGGGGGTGCTGTAGCATTCACCCATCCTTGTGAGGACCATGTCCAGTATGCTTGTGCCCCTAGTAGGTGTGTGGACTACCTGTTTACCATGTTTGAGAATCTCTGAGCTTCACATTTGCAGTCATGTGTGATTCCTAGTTTATAGTGGGGTAATTAAAGGACAACTGTATGCCAAACCTGAAAAAACATATGTCTTTCAGCACGTCTTGAACTTTTCTGCATTACTAATGTCTCTATATCAAAGTAAGTAGTTATTATTTTCTAATTTGTTATACCCCAAAATAACCTGAAAGGGGCTGCCATGGGTAGCATGATTTTGTTATACAGTCAATGACTTTCATCTCCTGATTTCATTTTAGAGGGACAGGGAGAAATCCACATCATTAGAAGATGAGGCTTATTTACTGTGGTTTTCTCTCTCTTCAGCTTACAACAGTACTGTGACTGCCTGCTTTTGACTGTCAGCATCAATCAGCATGTTTAATTACTTTGCTTCCTTTGACTTTCATTAGTGGCCATCTCTGCGGTTTAAGGACTGTTTGAATGACAGGCTTGAAAATGCAGCAGAGTTAATTGTTCTTTTCAAAGTAGCAACTGT
Source organism: Protopterus annectens (assembly GCF_019279795.1). Classification (NCBI taxonomy): domain Eukaryota; kingdom Metazoa; phylum Chordata; order Ceratodontiformes; family Protopteridae; genus Protopterus; species Protopterus annectens. The sequence goes on from NC_056739.1 coordinate 835,709,416, forward strand.
AGTTCAGTGCTCAAGTGAGAGAAATCTGACCTCTGATTAATAGGTGTTACTTGGGCTGAGATGGTTTGTGTTGCATTCACGGTTTTTAAAACTATAGCTAGAACTTGAGTCACTGATGTTAAATTTTCCTTCCACAAGTCATTGAATTGTCTCAACAAAACAGTGTATGTAATGCAAAATGCTTTAACATTTTCTTTCTTTCTTTCTGGCACTCAGAGTTTCATTAAAGAGTGGTAGGTTAAAGGGAAGTTTGTTATAAAGGACGAAAACATAATGTACAACATGCAAATGAAAAAACATTAATGCTTTTTTTTTGTTAATGTATGTGCACCTATGTCTTAAGTGATAATCTAATAAAGGTGTTAATGGGAGCACCTAATTTGAAATAAGAAAAAAAAACAGTATGAGTTGTGTTTTCTTGTTCATTTGTATCTGAAAACAAAGCTTGAAAGCCTTGCTTTTGTTTAGACTTCAGGCTACACTTTATCTGAGGTGTGATGCTGGCAGTTTGTAACTGATAAGTCACATTTAAATGCCATTGTTTAATAGACATTGTTTTCTTAATAGTTCTAAGAGACCTAACCTAAATAGTGTGCCGCTATCAGTATCCTTCATGTTGTAACAGATGATGAGAGAAATGCAGGAAAGAAATCAAACAGAAATAAGTTCATACATAAAACAAATGGAATAATTGTCAAATTATGCTTTCTCTATACATTGACATATTTAGTGTTAAATTACAAGGAAGAAAAACATCACTTTTTGGAACCTAAAATTTGACATTTGGGTGGAGTTCTCTTTTAAAGTCACCCATGAAATGGTATTGGGTTGAAAATTTCATAGGTAGTTACTAGGCATGCGGTTCAGGAGACCATTAAGGAACCTAGCCCAAATTCTCAATTGCCCCAATGAACTGTCAAGTTAAGAAACCTGTTGAAGATTACCCAGTAGGCAAAAGAACGAGGAAAGATTCAAGCTCTGTACCCTTGGGACAGGAAGCAATGCATTAACTGGTTGAAGCTTTAGTCCTCTGTGCTAACTACCAGACATATAATAATAATACCTCTTTGTTTACCAGGTATGCCCAATCGACTCACAGTCTTTCTTCAGGGGCAACTTGAGAGCAATTTCTGGTTAAGTAACTTTTATAATGTTACGCAATAGGCAAGCAAGGGGTGTGGGAATCAAACCCTGTACCCAGGAACTACAGCTGATAGCTTTAACCCTCTGCACCAACAAAAGTTTGTCAACAATGAACATTTTTTAAAATGTTTATTAATAATTATTGGTGGCTGTTTTTGTGATTAAAATGTACTGCTTTTCAGACATTTTATTGGAGGGTGTTGAATTTAAGAGTTGGGAAGTGCTTTCCAGGATTGCAAACTTATTTTGTGTATATATGCTTATATATACTTCATGACAACTTACCTTCAATACATGATTTCTCTCAGGGCACTTTCAGAGAAAGGTACTTGCTAGTTCTGACAAAATTTTGTGTACTGCTTATGCTTTTATTTTTGAAGTGGGATTGTGTGAGGAAGTGTACATGTGTTGCTGCTTCTAAACACTTTCCTCCATTACATGATTTCTCTCATGGCACTTTCAGAGAAAGGGACTTGCTAGTTCTGACAGAAATTGTTGTGCACTGCTTGTGCTTTTATTTTTGAAGTGGGATTGTGTGAGGAAGTGTACAGTGTTGCTGCTTCTAAATGCTTGTCTGACAACTTACTCTTTGACTGTCTCTTTCCAACAGCTTTTTCTCTTAAGGACATTTGTTATTAAATATTTGACTGCATTATATGATTTTCAAGTTGAGCAGTCCAACAGCTTCCTTAACCTCCAACCTGACATTCAGAGAAGATGTTAAACCAAGGTCGCATCTGCCTGAGTTACTGGTAGCTCAGGTGGATGTAAATGTGCCTAAGGCACTTATTGAAAGAAGAATGGGTTCTTTATTTAAACAATCAAAGTAACATCATACAAAACTTAAAATCATAATCCCCTTCCTAAAATAAACATTTTTAACATTCCTTCTATTTTTTATATTATTGTAAAAGCATAAAATATCAAGCACTAACTTCATTGTACCTTCTATGCCTTATTTTCCCCATGTTTTTTCTCCATCACCACATTGCTGTCTTTCTTATTTCATACTTATTCCACTTTTATTTTACAAAATATAATTGTATTTAGCCAACTATATACACTTTTTATGGTAGCTTATGCATAGCCATTAAATTCCACTTATATCTTTCAACTCATTCCTTCATAAAAGCCATAAAGTAATTTCCATATTCATGCCTCAGTGCTCCAAATATCTCCCATTCATGTCCAGATTTTTTTATTCTTTTACACTCTAAAAAAATGCTCAACTGTTTCTTCCTTGCTACATACATAACATAAGCTTTCAGATAACCGCTTGTACTTCATAGCTGCTTTTACTGAACATTTATCACCAATGCCCACCTAAAATCTGCACATCATTTAATATAATACACCGACTACTTTTTCCATATTTATAATACATTTTCTAATTTTATTTTCTATTCCCTGCCATCAGTCAACTTTGAAATATGTATCTAAAATGTTTTCATATCAACATTCCCTATTTTTGTCTCCTCTGTCATATTGCATTTCCATTCTTTTATTTTATTCATACATTCTATAACTTCTACTTCCATTTGTTCATCTCTCTTTCCTGGATTGTATCAACTCAAAAATGTATATATTTTATGCTTAATATTTTAGTCACAACATATTTTTCTTTTTTCTTTATGTTTTATAATAAATAGTCAGTATACAAAATAAATGCAATGATTTCAAAAATGCTGCATTTATTAAATCCAAATGTCTTTTATTTTTAGAATTGCAAAATATAAATCTTTTACCGGATTTAATCTAGAATGCCAAAGTACGTGAAAAGCAACTACTATAGATCCTATTTAAGCCTTCCGGGAATCTTAAATACTCTACCTAAATAATCCAGCATTCCTGATATTACTGAATGTATTAAATAAACCTTTTTTTTCTGAAAAGATAAGTCATATGATTCCATGACAACTGCATCTTTTATCCCATGTTAAAATTATTCCATTGTTTTCATATAATGTATCTCTGAGTTTAATACCTAACACTTTAGTATACTGCCTATTTTCTTTATTTTACCAAATCATTTACTGTTTTCTCTGTTTAAATCTAATCTAACCATCTTTAGAAGAAAGCATATATCCTTCATGACAGCACTTATCCATACCTGTTTTTAACTATTATAAAAGTATCACCTGCATAACACATCTTTATATGCAATTTCACAAAGCCCTTATAAATCAAATTTGCTTCTCAATTATTTATTTGTAGTTTTTCTTTAACAGCATTTATTACCAAATTAAGAAGTATCATACTTATCAGATACCCCAGCATATGCTCCTTTTAACTTCTGTCTGCCCAACCATACATGCTTCTTTTAACTTCTGTCTGCCCAACCATTTACTGATGTATTTGCAGTTGCATTATCATAAATAGGTTTAAAAATTAATAATTTTATAAAAAGTATCATACTGTTTTAAAATATTCCATAATTGATTATGAGGTTTATAATCATGTTAATTTTAATGTTATATGAAATAAATTTGCATTTAGTTTGGTTTGGAACAATTTTGTCCATTACTTCTTTAGCTATAACCAACATATTTCTAATATCCTTTCCTTTCATCCCATATACTCCATCATTAAATTACCTCTTTTAATGACATGAATAAACCTTATGTGAAAAATAAACACAACTTTTATAATCTTCATTATATACTGATGTGTATCTCTAATTACTTCATTTTTATAATCCTTTAAAATAAATCTAATAATAATTATGTACATTTCTCTTCATTTTATGTATCAGTTTACTCACTCACATATCACTGTATGAAAACACTTCAGTTGCCCATGTTAATTTTTCTATAAAATGTATTGCCATTACCATCTTCCCTTGGTACAGACTCAATCCTTCCACTCCTTGTGATTTTTTTAAATACATCAGTAATAGTTTCTCTACTGTTTGTTTAGAAAAGTTATAATCCTTCATTCTATATCCTCTATAATGTAGTATGAATATATAGCTTCAAACATTCAATAGCTTTAATAATTTCTTCCTGCTATGACATCTTTTTTTCATTCTGTACCTCTATTAGTATACTTTCATTATACTTTATTATCCTTCTTAAATAACAAATTAATTTCTTTATTTGTACCTTAACAAGATATTTTACCCTAACTGCATATCTGTTATGTTTACTTCATTCAACATAAATATTACTTTTTGCTGTAGTATTGTTTTCTAATCATTATAGCTAACAACTCCCTCTAATTTTTGACATTCTTCCTCATACATATATTTTTCAGTCTTATACCACAAACATTCTACATCAAGATAAATATTCTTATATTTCATTTTGTAATCAACCCAGCACTCGAAACAATTCCTGTAAAAATATGTTATTTGTAAGTTCTCATTAAATTATGCTTGTCTTTCATTCTGTCAGTTCTAGAAATACTCATTTAATCTCTTACATTTCTTGCCTAGTACAATAATAAATAGTTTGTGTCCTAAAACAGTCCATCATGTTACATGATCAGAAAATCCACAAAACAAAGTCCCAGTAGTATCTTCCTTTAATATCTCCAAGAATGCAAAATACTCAAATTCTATCCTTGCATTTCCCTTCATATAAGTATATTTATATTCCTGCCCTATGTTTACTTAAATGTTGAAAATCATTCTTTACCTGTATTAACTTCTCTCCCTTGTTTTCTTTTTTCTTCCCATGATATCACAATTATTCTCCAAAATCAGTATATTCAAGGTTCAGGGTTATTATAAAGTACCATAAAAAATCTTACTACCTGTCCTTTAACACAACAAACTAATATAGCTATACATTTCCTGGACAAACAATATTCACTTCATATATTGTAATATGATTCACCGTATACAATGTTAAACATACAGAACTTAGATCATTACATATAGAGCTTATGATATTCCCTTCCCATGCTTGCAAAATATTATGTCATATTTAACTGCTTACACAATTGTATTACATAATTTCTAATGCTTACATTTTTTATAATGTTTACATTAAGAAAAAGGACATAACATTTGTCATTTACCTTTTTTGTGTACCAGTTCATCTTTCAAGCCATTTTCCTTTTTCTTTCTCATTCTCAATTATCTATTATTAAATCTTTCACTCATCCTATTCTTTTGTTTATTTTTTAAATCTGTTTAGATTTTTAACATCTTTTTCCCCTACAACTGGCCATTCATTTTTCATTGTCTCCTTCAAGTATAGAAACATTATCCCTCCCTCTCTTCATCACAACCAGGTAATATTTCCTCATCAGTCAACACACTTCGGACATTTATTTCAATATTTTCACTTTCAACATTTTCTTTCTTTTTAACACAGACATACTGCCAATGTTCATTAGATATGTAATGCCTACAATATGCCTTACAACTTACAAATTTTCGCTGTATATACACAATCACCTTTTTGTAAATTCATTAATCAAATAATCTGCAGCAAATAAATAAATAAATATTTTATGCTGCCCTGAATATTTAACATTTCCCTTTGATTAAATTAAGCATTTTTACTCATAGAATATGTTAAACAATATTTTCATTTTCTTCAGAGTTACCAGTATTTCCCATCCATCAGTCCAAATTCTCCTTCTGTAATATAAATTGGCTATAGAGTCCAAAGGGTTGCATTTAATTTCCATTGTTAAAAACAAAACTGTCAGTCTACAAGTGACCATGTAACCAAAAATAAAAAACAGCAATAAACGGACCATAGTGGTCAATCGCTCTTACTTTATTTAAACAACAAACCAAATGAACTAAGCGCTTTCGCCAGGGACTAAACCCAGCTTCTTCAGAGTCATTTAGTCAAACAATATTACACATTTAAATAATCAATAATGTAAACAAACCAATGACTGATAATTAATGATCTAACCATCTAGTGTTATCACATATTTAAAGACACATAGTAAAAAATTCATGACTTCCATTTCCACTTTACATAAAAAGAACATCAAACTAATAATAATATACATTACCTATACATAATACATATACACAACTTCCACCTATACATAATACATATACACAACTTCACTAAAACCTATAAAAATAAATATATAACTAAGTATACATATAGTTCATGTATAATTCAAACATATTGAATAAATTTAAAAAAGTATATATATATATATATATATATATTTCTACCCTGAATTATATTATATTAGCCCTATGTTTTAAAATAGGCATCAAGGTAATGCCATCATTAAGTCCCGGTGCCTTCAAGGCATTTAACCTAAGTTGCCATTGTAACTCTCTATTTTCAACTTCAAGGTTAATATCGACCCAACTTTCACTAGTCATAATTCTATCTACAACAAAAATATATATTTTTAAAATTCAGGCATTTACTATGTGTATAAAGTGCATTGTGCGCATTCCTATTTTTGATACTTCTCAAATCTTTGGAAATCCTATCACACAACCTGCGAATAATCTTTCCTACATAAAAAGCATTGCAGGCTGTACAGGTTGTCACATATACCAATCTGGTACTGTTGCAATTGCATTTACCCGGACATGCAATTGAAAACTGATAGTCCTTGATACATAAATAGGGACCATCATTAATAAAATGACAGTACCTACATGAACCACATTTTGTCATAGATGATACATTTGAATTATTTCTGGTAGAATTACTTTCAAAAATATTTTTCATATTCCTACCTCTACCATAAACTATCCGAGGTTCAGTACCCAAAATTTCCTTAGTAGATTTATTTAAACAAAATCTCCATGCATTTCTTATAGTAGTCATAAGTTGTGGAACTAATGGATTAATTTTAAAACGAAGACATCACCTGCCTTGTTTTCATTGATTGCTTTATGAAATACCGAAAACTCACTTCTTAATATTGGGATGTATAACTTTTCCCTTTTCCTCCAAACTTCTTTTTTGACACTTAGTAACAACTTAAGGGGATAACTCCTTTCCATGAACATACCTATCAGTTTAAAAATTTCATGTTTGAACATTTCATTGTCACTGACAAATCTCAATGTCCTTTATAATACCTTTTCTTTGATGGTACGGATGACAACTGTCAAAATGTAATAATGAATTCGAATAGGTGTCCTTCCTGTATATGTTACTACATAAACCTTGTGACGTTTTCTTCAAAGTAATGTCTAGGAAATTGATCTCATTATTATGCCATACATAAGTAAATTTGAAGAAATTAATCGTCTCATTCAAGTAATCAATAAATTCACTAATGATAGTAACATCCCCCCCTCCACAGGATAAGTATATCATCCAAAAACCTACTATAAAGCAAAATATTGTCTCAATATTTAGATGGAAAAATATGTAAGTTTTCCCAGGCCAATAACACCAAACTGGAAAATACTGGTGCACATCTTTCACCCATCGCCACACCAGTTTTTTGCTGGTATATTTCCCCTTCAAAACTCAAAAAATTATTTTTTAATACCAATTCCATGAGTTCAACTATTAAATTCAATTTAGATTTATCAAACTTTTTACTATTAAGTAGACTCTCATGGAACATATTCAAACTTTCATCTTGGGGAATCACTGTAAACAAATTAATAACATCAATGGTCAAAAATATATAATTAGTTTCATCTTTGACCATTTTTAATCTTTCCAGACAGTGCCAAGAGTCTTTTAAGATATGTACAGCTTCCTCAACTGCCACTTTAGACCATGTGTCCACAAAAGATGCTAAAGGTTCTGTTTTGGAACCACCAGTGGAAACAATAGGTCTAAAAGGCAGATTCTGAATTCCCTTGTGCACATTAGGTATACCAAAAATCAGTGATAGAAATGGGATCTTAATTGTTAAATAATTGAATTCTACTTCATTAATCATTCCTTGGAAAAGTGCGTCATATAAATACATATCAATTTTCAAATAAGCCCTGTTCATCTCATTTCTAGATGCTGTATAGTAGGTTAATTCATCATTCAATATTTCGTTCATCTTACAACTGTAATCCATAGTTGTCATTACCACCATCCCTCCACCTTTATCAGGTTTCATAAACCTATAATTTCTATTATTAACCAAGTCCCTCAAAACTACCCTTTCATCCTGAGTAAGGTTGTCAATAGTCTGTCTATTGTGATTTAATATACTTCTAATATCACTTTCAACACTTCTTTCAAGGGATAATATCTCCTGGTGTGATGGTGGGATAAAGGTACTTCTTCTTTTCAATAACATTGTATTATGGCAGCCTGCACATCTAAACCCATAGCAGAAAAATACATTTTTAAATTTAGTTGTCTAGTAAATAATTTTAAATTAATAGCTATGTCTAAATGAAAATTTGGTATAAAAGTTGTTCCTTTACTAAGAAGTTGAAAATGTACATCACCAATATCCATTTCTGTATAGTTATATATAGTAAAACCATGTTTTTTCAACACTTTACATTTCATTTGTTCATATCATTGTTGAAATCCATAACATTCAAAGAATCTACACATGGTTCAAGCATTTCATCACATACAACGTGAGTATCCAAAGGAATTGCAGCAATATGGTCAGACAAAAAATCACTATGCAAAATAGTAGATACATCATTGACAGAGCAAACAGTATGAAATAAATTCAGTGATATCCCCTCCTGTTCCCTCTCCTCCTCTGGACATTTCTGTTGTGATAGTTCTGTGGAGCAAATCTGCCTCCATTGTTCCCCATGTTCCCCCTGTTTAAAAGTCTTTAAGACCTCCATAATTCCATCGGTTGATCCAAAAAACATTCATGGTTATCAAGTACTTCTCCATAATCTGTTTCACCAATATTTGCTGTTACACTACCATTGTTGTCAATGTTGATGTCTCTTGGTAGAGCACCATATTGCTTGTATTTCGATAGTAACGGATAAGCACAATTCTCCCTGTAGTCATTGGTATCCCTCAAAAGTTTCTTTTGCTTAATAGTAACATTTTTGTTAACAAAAATTTCAACATTGTTTAAAATTTTACTAAAATTTTCCCAATGTTGAAAAAAACAACAAATCTTCAGTAATACTGTTGCGGAGACAAGACAATTCTTCCTCTAACCTTGTCAATTTACTCTCATTATTACGGATAATGATATTCATCATTTCCAAACCTGTATGATCAAAATAAAGCAACCAGTTCACAATATGCTGATATCCCATCTTCTACGCCCATGGGATATTTCCATATCCTAAGACCTTTCGGTACTTGCTTCAGCATCAATGACTTGTTTAAGAACATATTGTTGAGCTGTAAGGCTCTACATGTAGCACATAGCCTCTCAAAGTTGGTCATCTGTTGTTTAAGCATTGGCATCTCCTTCCTTGCCTCATGCAAGCCTGTTAATTCCATACCCGGTTTACGAAACCAGCTAGTGAAGTCAAGGACTTTGGCATCAGTCTTAGGGATTGAATTCGCCCTCGTAGCCCCTCTTCCACCCAGTTGAATAACAATCGCGGTATTATTCGAATTAGCTGCTACGTTCATCCCTGCATCTGCAATCGGTGAATGCAAGGTGAATAACTCGGCTTGTGTGCTAGAGAGCGTGTCAGCACCAGCACCACCACTGGCAACATTTCCCATGTATACAGATTTTAGTCTCTCCACAGCAGTAGCTAATTCCTTAATGGCCACTTCCATCATACTGACCAGAAGCAATAACAAAGCACAAAGCGATATGACCAGAGAGCCAAAAATAAACTAAAAACAAAACTGTCAGTCTACAAGGGATCATGTAACTAAAAATAAAAAATAGCAATAAACACACCACAGTGGTCAATCGCTCTTAATTTATTCAAACAACAAACCAAACAAACTAAGCGCTTTCACCAGGTACTAAGCCCAGCTTCTTCAGAGTCATTTAGTCAAACAATATTACACATTTAAATACTTAATTAATAATTTAAACAAGCCAATGACTGATGCTCAATTAATGATCTCACCATCTAGTGCCATCACATATTTAAAGACACATAGTAAAAAATTCATGACTTCCATTTCCACTTTACATAAAAAGAACATCAAACTAATAAAACACATTACCTGTACATAATACTTATACACAACTTCACTATAACCTATAAAAATAACAAATATATAACTAAGAATACATATAGTTCATGTATAATTCAATCATATTGAATAAAAAAAAAAAATATATATATATATATATATATATATATATATATATATATATTTCTACCCTGAATTATATTATATTAGTCCTATGTTTTAAAATAGGCATCAAGGTAATGCCATCATTAAGTCCCGGTGGCTTTGTAACTCTCTATTTTCAACTTCAAGGTTAATATCGCCCCCCACTTTCACTAGTCATAATTCTATCTACAACACAAAATACATTTTTTTAGAATTCAGAGAACATTTACTATGTGTATAAAGTGCATTGTGCTCATTCCTATTTTTGATACTTCTCAAATGTTCGGAAATCCTATCAAGTAACCTGCGAATAGTCTTTACTACATAAAAAAGTGTTGCAGGCTGTACATGTTGCCACATATACCAATCTGGTACTTTTACAATTACATTTACCCGGACAAGCAATTGAAAACTGATAGTCCTTGATACATAAATAGGGACCGTCATTAATAAAACGCCAATACCTACATGAACCACATTTTGTCATAGATGATACATTTGAATTATTTCTGGTAGAATTACTTTCAAGAATATTTTTCATATTCCTACCTCTACCATAAACTATCCGAGGTTCAGTACCCAAAATGTCCTTAGTAGATTTATTTAAACAAAATCTCCACGCATTTCTTATAGTAGTTGTAAATTGTGGAACTAATGGATTATATTTTAAAACCAAGACATCACCTGCCTTGTTTTCATTGATTGCTTTATGAAATACCAAAACTTCACTTCTTAGTATTGGGACGTATAACTTTTCCCTTTTCGTCAAAACTTCTTTTTTGACACTTAGTAACAACTTAAGGGGATAACCCCTTTCCGTGAACATACGTATCAGTTTAAAAATTTCATGTTTGAACATTTCATTGTCACTGACAAATCTCAATGTCCTTACCATCTGCCCCTTTATAATACCTTTTTTTTTGATGGTACAGATGACAACTGTCGAAATGTAATAATGAATTTGAATAGGTGTCCTTCCTGTATATGTTACTACATAACCCTTTTGACGTTTTCTTCAAAGTAATGTCTAGGAAATTGATCTCATCATTATGCCATACATAAGTAAATTTGAAGAAATTAGTCATCTCATTCAAGTAATCAATAAATTCACTAATGATAGTAACATCCCCCCTCCACAGGATAAGTATATCATCCAAAAACCTACTATAAAGCAAAATATTGTCTTGATATTTAGATGGAAAAATATGTAAGTTTTCCCAGGCCAATAACACCAAATTGGAAAATACTGGCGCACATCTTGCACCCATCACCACACCAGTTTTCTGCTTGTATATTTCCCCTTCAAAACTCAAAAAATTATTTTTTAATACCAATTCCATGAGTTTAACTATTAAATTCAATTTAGATTTATCAAACTTTTTACTATTAAGTAGACTCTCATGGAACATATTCAAACCTTCATCCTGGGGAATCACTGTAAACAAATTAATAACATCAATGGTCAAAAATATATAATTAGTTTCATCTTTGACCATTTTTAATCTTTCCAGACAGTGCCAAGAGTCTTTTAAGATATGTACAGCTTCCTCAACCACCACTTTAGACCATGTGTCCACAAAAGATGCTAAAGGTTCTGTTTTGGAACCACCAGCGGAAACAATAGGTCTAAAAGGCAGATTCTGAATTTCCTTGTGCACATTAGGTATACCAAAAATCACTGATAGAAATGGGATCTTAATTGTTAAATAATTGAATTCAACTTCATTAATCATTCCTTGGAAATGTGCGTCATATAAATACATGTCAATTTTCAAGTAAGCCCTGTTCATCTCATTTCTAGATGTCTTATAGTAGGTTAATTCATCATTCAATATTTCGTTCATCTTATAACTGTAATCCATAGTTGTCATTACCACCAGCCCTCCACCTTTATTTGGTTTCATAAACCTATAATTTCTATTATAAACCAAGTCCCTCAAAACTACCCTTTCATCCCGAGTAAAGTTGTCAATATTCTATCTATTGTGATTTGATATACTTCTAAAATCACTTTCAACACTTCTTCCAAGGGATAATATCTCCTGGTGTGAGGGAGGGATAAAGGTACTTTTTCTTTTTAATAACATTGTATTATGGCAGCCTGTACATCTAAACCCATAGCAGAAAAATACATTTTTAAATTTAGTTGTCTAGTAAATAATTTTAAATTAATAAGCACATTAGCTATGTTTAAATGAAAATGTGGTACAAAAGTTGTTCCTTTACTGAGAAGTTGAAAATGTACATCACCAATATTCATTTCTGTATAGTTATATATAGTAAAATCATGTTTTTTCAACACTTTACATTCCATTTGTTCATACTCATTGTTGAAATCCATAACATTCAAAGAATCTACACATGGTTCAAGCATTTCATCACATACAACGTGAGTATCCAAAGGAATTTCAGCAATATGGTCAGACAAAAAATCACTATACAAAATAGTAGATACATCATTGGCAGAGCAAACATTATGATATAAATTCAATGATAACCCCTCCTGTTCCCTCTCCCCCTCTGGACATTTCTGTTGTGACAGTTCTGTGGAGCAAATCGGCCTCCATTGTTCCCCATGTTCCCCCTGTTTAAAAGTCTTTCCGACCTCCTTAATTCCATCGGTTGATCCAAAAACATCCATGGTTATCAAGTACTTCTCCATAATCTGTTTCAGCAATATTTGCTGTTACACTGCCATTGTTGTCAATGTTGATGTCTCTTGGTAGAGCACCATATCACTTGTATTTTGATACTAAAGGATAAGCACAATTCTCCCTGTAGTCATTGGTATCCTTCAAAAGTTTCTTTTGCTTAATAGTAACATTTTTTTAACAAAATTTTAAACATTGTTTAAAATTTTACTAAAATTGTCCCTATGTTGAAAAACAACAAATCTTTAGTAATACTGTTGTGGAGACAAGACAATTCTTCCTCTAACCTTGTCAATTTACTCTCATTATTATGGATAATGATATTCATAATTTCCATACCTGTATGATCAAATAAAGCAACCAGTTCACGATATGCTGATGTCCCTTCTTCTACGCCCATGGGTTATTTCCATATCCTAAGGCCTTTTGGTACTTGCTTCAGCATCAATGACTTGTTTAAGAACATATTGTCAAGCTGTAAGGCTCTAAATGTAGTACATAGCCTCTCAAAGTTGGTCATCTGTTGTTTAAGTGTTGCCGTCTCCTTCCTTGCCTCATGTGAGCCTGTTAATTCCATATCCGGTTTACAAAACCAGCTAGTGAAGTCACATACTTTGGCATCAGTCTCAGGGATTGAATTATCCCTCGTAGCCCCTCTTCCACCCAGTTGAATAACAGTCACGGCATTATTCGAATTCGCTGCTACGTTCATCCCTGCATCTGCAATCAGTGAATGCAAGGTGAATAACTCAGCTTGTGTGCTAGTGAGCGTGTCAGCACCAGCACCGCCACTGGCAACTTTTCCCATGTATACAGATTTTAGTATCTCCACAGCAGTAGCTAATTCCTTAATGGCCGCTTCCATCATAGTGACCAGAAGCAATAACAAAGCACAAAGCGATACGACCACAGAGCCGAAAATAAACTAAAAACAAAACTGTCAGTCCACAAGGGACCATGTAACCAAAAATAAAAAACAGCAATAAACAGACCAGAGCGGTCAGTCGCTCTTACTTTATTCAAACAACAAACCAAATGAACTAAGTGCTTTTGCCAGGTACAAAGCTCAGCTTCTTCAGAGTCATTTAGTCAAACAATATTACAAATTTAAATACTTAATTAGTAATTTAAACAAACCAATGACTGATGCTCAATTAATGATCTCACCATCTAGTGTCATCACATATTTAAAGACACATAGTAAAAAATTCATGACTTCCATTTCTACTTTACATAAAAAGAACATCAAACTAATAATAATACACATTACCTATACGTAATACATATACACAACTTCACTAAAACATATAAAAATAACAAATATATAACTAAATATACATATAGTTCATGTATAATTCAAACATACTGAATAAAAAAAATATATATTTATATATATATATATATATATATATATATATATATATATATATATATATATATTTCTACCCTGAATTATATTATATTAGCCCTATGTTTTAAAATAGGCATCAAGGTAATGCCATCATTAAGTCCCGGTGCCTTCAGGGCATTTAACCTAAGTTGCCATTGTAACTCTCTATTTTCAACTTCAAGGTTAATATCACCCTATTTTCACTAGTCATAATTCTATCTACAACAAAAAATTAATTTTTTTTAAAAATCAGACATTTACTATGTGTATAAAGTGCATTGTGCTCATTCCTATTTTTGATGGTTTTACTATATAAAACTATAGAGAAATGGGTATCGGTGATGTACATTTTCAACTTCTTAGTAACGGAATAACTTTTGTATCAAATTTTCATTTAGACATAGCTAATGTGCTTATTAATTTTAAATTATTTACTAGACAACTAAATTTAAAAATGTATTTTTCTACTATGGGTTTAGATGAGCAGGCTGCCTATACTACAATGTTATTAAAAAGAAGAAGTACCTTTATCCCACCATCACACCCGGAGAGATTATCCCTTGAAAGAAGTGCTGAAAGTGATTTTAGAAGTATATTAAATCACGATAGACAGAATATTGACGACCTTACTCGGCATGAAAGGGTAGTTCTGAGAGACTTGGATAATAATAGAAATTATAGGTTTATGAAACCAGATAAAAGTGGAGGGATGGTGGTAATGACAACTATGGATTACAGTTGTGAGATGAACAAAATATTGAATGATGAATTAACCTACTATACGGCATCTAGAAATGAGATGAACAGGGCTTATTTGAAAATTGATATGTATTTGTATGATGCACTTTTCCAAGGAATGATTAATGAAGTAGAATTCAATTATTTAACAGTTAAGAACCCATTTCTACCAGTGATTTTTGGTATACCTAAGGTGCCCAAGGGAATTCAGAATCTGCCTTTTAGACCTTTTGTTTCCGCTGGTGGTTCCAAAATGGAACCTTTAGCATCTTTTGTGGACACATGGTCTAAAGTGGTGGTTGAGGAAGCTGTACATATCTTAAAAGACTCTTGGCACTGTCTGGAAAGATTAAAAATGATCAAAGATGAAACTAATCATATATTTTTGACCATTGATGTTATTAATTTGTTTACAGTGATTCCCCAAAATGAAGGTTTGAATATGTTCCATGAGAGTCTACTTAACAGTAAAAAGTTTGATAAATCTAAATTGAATTTAATAGTTGAACTCATGGAATTGGTATTAAAAAATTATTTTTTGAGTTTTGAAGGGGAAATATACCAACAGAAAACTGGTGTGGCGATTGGTGCAAGATGTGTGCCAGCATTTTCCAATTTGTTGTTATTGGCCTGGGAAAATGTACATGTTTTTCCATCTAAATATCAAGACAGTATTTTGCTTTATAGTAGGTTTTTGGATGATATACTTATCCTGTGGAGGGGGGATGTTACTATCATTAGCGAATTTATTGATTACTTGAATGAGATGACTAATTTCTTCAAATTTACTTATGTATGGCATAATGATGAGATCAATTTCTCAGACATTACTTTGAAGAAAACGTCACAAGGGTTATGTAGTAACATAGACAGGAAGGACACCTATTCGAATTATTACATTTCGACAGTTGTCATCCGTACCATCAAAAAAAAAGGTATTATAAAGGGGCAGATGGTAAGGACATTGAGATTTGTCAGTGACAATGAAATGTTCAAACGTGAAATTTTTAAACTGATAGGTATGTTCATGGAAAGGGGTTACCCCTTAAGTTGTTACTAAGTGTCAAAAAATAAGTTTTGAGGAAAAGGGAAAAGTTATACGTCCCAATATTAAGAAGTGAGGTTTCGGTATTTCATAAAGCAATCAATGAAAACAAGGCAGGTGATGTCTTGGTTTTAAAAAATAATCCATTAGTTCCACAACTTACGACTACTATAAGAAATGCGTGGAGATTTTGTTTAAATAAATCTACTAAGGACATTTTGGGCACTGAACCTCGGATAGTTTATGGTAGAGGTAGGAATATGAAAAATATTCTTGAAAGTAATTCTACCAGAAATAATTCAAATGTATCATCTATGACAAAATGCGGTTCATGTAGGTATTATCATTTTATTAATGATGTCCCTATTTATGTATCAAGGACTATCAGTTTTCAATTGCATGTCCGGGTAAATGTAATTGCAACGGTACCAGATTAGTATATGAGGGCAACCTGTACAGCCTGCAACACTTTTTATGTAGGAAAGACTATTCGCAGGTTACGTGATAAGATTTCTGAATATCTGAGAAGTATGGGTTGGGAGGGTGGCCTAATGGTTAAAGTGCTTGCCTTATAAACACAACATGCAGGGTTTGAGTCTCACAAGGGATAATTGGCTAGGCTTAAAATGGCTTGCAAGGGCAGTTAGCCTAGTACTAATCTATAAACCTATAAAATCAAAAATAGGAATGAGCACAATGCACTTTATACACATAGTAAATGTCTGAATTAAAAAAATATATTTTTTGTTGTAGATAGAATTATGACTAGTGAAAGTGGCGATATTAACCTTGATGTTGAAAATAGAGAGTTACAATGGCAACTTAGGTTAAATGTCTTGAAGGCACCAGGACTTAATGCTGGCATTACCTTGATGCCTATTTTAAAACATAGGGCTAATATAATATAATTCAGGGTAGAAATATATATATATCTATATAGATATATATATATATATATATATATATATATATATATATATATATATCTATATAGATATATATATATATATTTTTTTTGTATAGGTTTTAGTGAAGCTGTGTATATGTATTATGTATAGTTAATGTGTATTATTATTATTAGTTTGATGTTCTTTTTATGTAAAGTGGAAATGGAAGTCATGAATTTTTTACTATGTGTCTTTATATATGTGATGACACTTGATGGTGAGATCATTAATTGAGCATCAGTCATTGTTTTGTTTAAATCATTAATTATTTAAATGTGTACTATTGTTTGACTAAACAACTCTGAAGAAGCTGGGCTTAGTACCTGGCGAAAGCGCTTAGTTCGTTTGGTTTGTTGTTTGAATAAAGTAAGAGCGATTGACTGCTGTGGTCTGTTTATTGCTGTTTTTTAATTTCCATTGTTGCCTGAGGCCTAAGAGTTATTTCTCATTTAGGTCTTTACCCTCTGTACCAGTCTCAGGCTACCCAACAAGAGGCTAATTGGCCGAAATGGAACAAGAGAATAATTGGACATTGATTTTCATTGCTTTTTTATCTATTTTAACTTTATTTTAACAGTCTTTGTTTTACTTGTTGTTCCTTCTTGTATTGTGTCTTAAGTTAACATATTGCATCTGTTTTAGCTATTTGAAATAATTATGTCATTTTAAGTTGGTGTTTTGTTGTTGCTGGCCTTACAGCATCTGGGTAAAGTATTGTAAGTTTTTTAAGCTTTTATTCAGTAAATTCATTATGTAGCTCTTCAGTTTTGGGTTTTCAGGGACCTCACTTTTGGAATTAAATCATGGTTGTCTTTTTATGAGAGAAATTGAAAGCCAGTTTGAGTTGCATGCATTCTTATAGCTTCCAGATGATGTTATGGTAGTGGTTAGCTGATACAATTGTCTGAGGACCAAGAGCTATTTTTTAGTTATGCCTTTAACTTCTCTTTGTGCCAGTCTCAGTCTATTCAGCAAGAGAGAAAATTGGCTGAAACTCCCACCCTCCTGCCTTAGTCTTTGTTATGTTCTTAAACCCAGTGTCTCTCTCTTTGTTGTCTGTCCTTTATGCAAATTTGAGCATAGCACTCTATCTCTATCTTAACCCACGGTAGTGGTGCTGCGGTAGCGTTGTCGCCTCACAGCAAGACGTTGTCCCGTTTGATTCTCAGCTAGAGCGTCTTCTGTGTGGAGGCATACATGAAAGGGCGTGCCTTCATTGAAGGTTGTGTGTCAGGGCTGGTAACTCAGCACGTAAAAATCCTCTACCAAACATTAGCGGACCGGAGTTCCGCTGTGGCGACCCCTAACCGGGATAAGCCGAAAGACACAACAACAACAACTCTATCTCTATCTTTCTTCATTGGTTGTTTTTATTAAGTGCAGAAATATCATTTTTCAGCTGTTTAAATACCTTTATTTCCCTCCCATTGTTTTCCATACATCCTAAATATGGGGTGCCCACCAAAGCCACCAGTGTTGCTCTTTGCTTTTTACCTGCCCATACTACAAATTGTCTTTGGAAATCCCGCCAAATCTCATCTCATCTCATCTCCTTATAATACCGTATTTTCCCGAAAATAAGTCCGGGTCTTATACTTTTCCCTCCGACCGAAATATGCATTAGGACTTATTATCAGGGGATGCCTTACTTACCCCCCCCCCCAGTACAACAATCTACATTTATTCATTTATTCATGTACAAAAATTGACATTTATTCATGTACACAAATCGACATTTATTCATGTACAAAAATCAACATTTATTCATGTACACAAATTTATTTGATACTTTTCTGTTATTGGGCAACAGTTATAGGCAACGTGTTAACAGTTGTGTGAGAATCCTACATAAACAGTGCAACAAACATTTCAACTTCAGAATATCTACACCTTGGCTTTCACAATATTTCATGTTTAACAGAAAGTGCAGAAAAATCTTAATACATGTGTATTGGATTAGGAGAATAAAGCAGGTGAATAACTACCACTTTTTGAGTGGTGATGTTTTCTTTATTCCTTACCCAAACCGTAAGAGAAGAATGATGGAAAGTCATAAAAATGAAGTCTGGGAACTAGTGGCCTTACTTTTAATTACCCCTTGATAATGAAACGTTACCTTAATACAATAAAGTAAGAAAATTGGACAAGAGCTTGCTGGCAGCTGAAAGCAGAAGCAATCCATTTTGTTGCCCTGATAACGGAAACGTTATTCAAATACAGTCATGTCATCTTCTTCTGGAACATTGTCATGTCTCCAGCCCCTGAATTCCGGCCTGAATTTCTTGTGACTCCATTTCCTGTAGAACCATTGGCCACAATCTGTCATGCCTAACAATAGAGCTCTCCTTAAATGAGTACTGCTTGTCCAAGTAGCCTGCTCGTAATGCATTGGCAACACAGCTATCAGTGATTTTATCCCATGAACTTTTCACCCAAGTCACAACATTTTGTAGGCAAGGCTTCACAAAGTTTCCATGATGATTTCTCTCCATTCTATTTTCAGTGTAGTAACTGAGTTCCATGTGCAAATTGTCCTTGAATGGCTTGTTTATTGCAATGTCAAGAGTCTGGCGATAGGCAGTCATTCCTGCGAGAATCATTATTTGATCTTTTCTTCTCCGTGCAAGGAATTTCTTCATGTCTTTAGTGCGGTGAGTGCTGGCTGAATCCCAGACTAACAGACCTCTTTCGCCACCTCACAAAACAAATACCAACATTACATCGACCCACTTCCTTATAACTGCTTGTGTGCACCAGGCTTTTTCAGTTTCAAGAATGTAAATGCCTGAAACACATTCAGTCTTATCTTTCTTGCCCTTACTAATGATTAGAGGTGGGGTTTTCTTTCCATCTAGATAAATTGCCAAAATACAGGTAACATGTGCACTTTTGTAACCAGTGGAGAGAATGTAGATTGATGAGGCACCCCTCTAATCAATTGTTGTTTGAGATCCGTGACCCATAAACACTCCAGTTTCATCCATAGCAATCATGTTGGATAGATGGTATTTAGAAAAGTCGATGCCATCAACAAAGGACTTAAATGCAAGTGCACGTTTAATAACTTCAGTATCTTCCAGCTTGAACAGTGTTGTTGATCTTCTTAGAGACAGTTCATATCACTGAAGGAAGCCATTCAGCCAATGTTGTGATGCTTTGAATTCTTCTGGGGATATTTCTAACTGTGGTGCCATTGCAAGGGCAAATGCTTGAAGATCCGCCCTGCGCACAACCAAAGCCTTTGCTCTCCTGTTAGTAATCCTTTCACAGATGATGTCTTCCAGCTCAGGAAATAATGGTTGCTGACCTGATCCACACTTGCACTTCTTAGCATTTCCCTCATCGGCCTGTTGACTGAGGTTATCGTATGCTGCACGCCATTTTCAGACCATTTGGAAATCCAACTTTTTCTCTTTGCAGAAAGCCATCAGATTCTTTCCCTGGGAGTTCTCCATGATTCCTTTCTTGTACTCGATGGAATAGCTCTTTCTTTTTGCACTCATCTTGTCTGAGGGGGAGTTAATTGAAGACTTACGAGACAGGAGTGGCAATAGAAAATAGCAATGGTTAAGAAGACACGACAGCCATTTGTTATCAAGTGCGCACGTTTTACGTGTGTTGTCTGTACTTTGACCAATTAAAGTACACTTGCCAGTGTTTATGGGCCAAGGATCTCAACCGTCAAGTGTGAGTGAGGATTAGGGTTACAGTAAGAATAGTAGAGGACTCCCAGGGAAAGAATCTTACGACTTTCTGCAAAGAGAAGAAGTTGGGTGTCCAAATTGTCCGAAAATGGCGAGAAGAGTATGATAACCTCAGTCAACAGGTGTCAATAATATTATTTTATAATTCAACATATCCATCATGTGTTGTTGACAATCTTAACTGAGGCTTATTTTTGGGGTAGGGCTTATATCATGACCACCCTGGAAAACCATGCTAGGCCTTATTCTCTGGTTAGGTCTTATTTATGGAGAAATATGGTAGTAGATGCTAGAATATCAGACTGGAAGTTCCTCTCCTTAGAGTGCTAAAGCTTGAGTTACCTCTCCTTCATATTTCCATGCCTGTGTAGTGCAAAGTCCAGCCAATATGGAAGTTTAACCTGCTTGTTTTGCTTCTGATGCCTGTCTCATGGCACTTAGTATCCTTAGCAGTGTAGTAACTGCCTTATGCTCACAGATAATGATGTCTTAGTTAACACAAGAAGTTTTGTTTGTGAGAGATGCAGATATTTAACAAATACCAAGGCCTCATTCTCACAAAAAAATGGAGTGTAAGCAACTAACACAATGTCCACACTCTATACCAACCAACACTAAAATGTCTTATGCTGAGAATGTAAATGATTGCCAAAGCCTTGTAGACCCATGAGGGCTAGGTCTCAGCACCACTTCACATTTTGGCACACATTCAACAAAAAGTGGCCAAATGTTAAATTATCTCAAATCTAATACACCAGACCAGTCTGCAAATACAAATGTTTTAGTGATCAGTGACTCTGTAGTCAGGCACACACACTCTCCTCTCACTAGTCTGGACATAGTCAGGGTAATGGTGAATTGTCATTCAGGTGCCAGGCTCATTGATATCATAAGGGCTCTTAAGACTCCTATGACAATGACATGATGGTGGCCCACATGGGGGTGAATGACTTGGAATGCAAAACCCTGAGGGATATCCAGACAAACATGTCTGAACTCGCCATGCATGTCACAAATGCAGCTAATTCTCTGGTCATGAGTGTAATTCTTTCAACTCCAAGAATGATGCCTCAGAACAAAGAAATTATCTTTAACAACTAGCTAAATAGTTGTCGTTCCAGGGGAGATCCATTATGTGTCAGCATGGAATGAGATGCTTGACAATCCTATGAGCACAGAATGGTCTTTATGCTTCATTCCAAGGCTTCCACATGTTGGCAATAGTCTTTTCTACCCCACAGTGCCTTTTTAGGCAGAATCCAAATAATGGACAATGCTATATAACTGGCATATCAAATCCAAAACAAGTTCACATTAAGGTGTCTTTGATCAATGCCAGTGGTCTCAAAAATAAACAGCCCATCCATGAAGCTCTCCTGCATTTGGAACATATCCAGATCTGTGTAATTACCGAAACTCAGTTTAAATATTCCATACCTGGATTTTGCACCTAGTATGTCTTCAGACTTGATAGTAATTGTGGTAGCATCTTCATATTTGTTATGGATCATATCACCTCTAGGCAGTTCTGCAGACACCAACAAATGGAACTCATTGAACTCCAAACCACACTAAACAGGACCGACTATCATTTTATAGTCTGTTACAAAACATAATCTGTGCCCTTGAAAAACAGGTAAGATTCCTAAATACTTGAACTTCCCTATAAAGAAGAACTCCATTACTTTGGGATACTTTAACTACCTCTCAGTGACCAAAAGTTCTTAGATTTAATAAACAAAACCTCCCTGGACCACACTGTTGACAGTCCCACTGCACAACATAATATTCTTGACCAAGTCTTTAAAAATTAGCCTCTTCGTTTAATATTCCCCCCAGTTAATTCAGATAATAAATTAGTTGCCATCACCTTTCAAATCTCTAAACCCACTGCAACCAATATATCTGAATTCAAGGATTTTAAATGTATTAAGCTCATCAAATTCTATGATGAAATTTCAAAATTCACTTATAGCAGTATCACCCCCAGACATTGCCATGGCAACTAGCATCACAAAGGTATTCTGTCCCCATTTAGAAAAAAATGTACAGAACTGATAGCTGATAGTTCCAACTGAATCTAAATATAATGGGAACATTGATGGCCCACCAACAATAAAAAAAAAATCCTTAAAGAATACAGCAAATCAAAAAACCCAAAAATCAGGGATAATATCATAAAATTGACTAAAATCTAGAAAAGAGACATGCAAGAGCTCTTGGATCATGTGGCCCAGGCAGGTATGACCCTAGCCCTGAGTAGCATCCTGCCTTCGCCCAGAATTATACCACAATATAAGGACAAAATGATTGACTTCAACAATTGGCTAAGCTTCTGGTGTCATTCAAAGGGGATCCAGTATCTGCCTGCCTGGGACAACATGACTGACAGACCACGATGCTTTGCCAGAGATGGTCTGTAACTGTCACCCTGGGATTCTGGTTACTAGCTAAGGCTCTTGCCACCCCTATAATGCCTTTTTTAGGCAAAGTTCAAAGAACAAAACCACCACCATAACAGGTACAAGTATGCAAAATCTGAAGGTAATGCTACTCAATGCTAGAAGTCTAAACCTCAACATGCACTCTCTCGAGGCACTCCTAAAAATGGAGAACATCGATATCTGTGCAGTAACTGACACCTGGTTCAAGGCTCCAGAGAGCACCCCTGCAATACCAGGCTACAACTCTTACCACACTTTTCGGCTACCAAACGAGGATCGAAACACAAAAGGTGGAGGAGTGTCCATATTCACCAAGGATATTCACACCACCAGGTTAGTTGCCCAACACAATGCATCTGAAATTCTCCAGGTGCAACTAACACTAGGTAAGCCTGCAATCCAAATTGTAGCTTGCTACAGATCCCCCATCATGCCCCAAGATTCTCACTATGCCTTTTTAAACATACTGGAAATATTAATATACAACCAAACACCCTAATACTGGGTGATTTCAACTACCCTGCCATTAACTGGGAAAACTACTCATGCACAAACACCTTTGCCCAACGGTTCTTGGAATTCATAAATTCCAATGCCCTGGATCAGCTAATCCATAGTCCCACCAGGGGCTCCAATATCCTAGACCTGGTCATTACCAACATGGGAAATCGATGCTCCACACCTATGATCACCCTTTCGTTGGTCAGGTCAGACCATAAGCTAATCACCCTTAACATCCACATCCCACCCCCCAGTAAGGAAACCTCCATAAAAAACTTCACCAAGGCCAGCTTCATGCTACTCAAGTCAGAAGTTACAAACTTCATGACACCCATGCAGATGAGAACTGAAAGTTCGACTGCTGAGTCCTACACTAAGGCACTGTACAAGCACATCCACTCATGCATGAATCATACTATCCCAAATAGAACCAAGATGCTCTCCTCCAAAAAAAAGAAGCCAATCTTCTGGTCCCCTGCCATAAACAAACTTTACAACAAAAGGAAAAAAACTGTTGCAGAAAAGAGGAAAATCCCAGAATGCAAAAAACTCCCTTACCAGCCTCAGTAAGAAGCTGAGATCCCTCATAAAATCCTCCAAAGCTAGTTACGAAAATAAAATTGCCAAAGATTCCAAAGACAACCACAAGGCATTCTATAACTATGTGATGAATCTAAATGGCAATGCTCAGATCTGCTCTGAGCTACAACAGAATGGCATTAAATATACTGATCTCAAGGATATTGCCAATATCCTGGCAGATTGATTCAGTGCCAACATCACTCCACTCTCACCCCCTAAATGGCCCATCTCAATACTGGAAGATTGCCAAATTCCGGTAATAACGGCCACACAGGTAAAAAACACACTCTCCAAAGCTAAGAATACAGCATCCATGGGACCAGATGACATCCCAGGCTGTGTACTACATGAACTACAAAATGAACTGGCACCTCACCTAAGTATCATGTTTAATCATACCCTCACCTCAGGCTTCGTGCCCACTGAGTGGTGCACAGCTACAGTTATCCCACTCCACAAGGGGGATCCACCTTGGATCCCGGGAACTACCACCCCATCAGTCTGATGAGCCTGATCTGCAAGGCCATGGAATGTATTATCATGGAACTTATAAACAAAGACATTGGCAACCTTAAAACACTGGACCCCACCCAGTTTGGGTTCGTGAAGGGCCGATCTTGTCTCCTGAACCTAATTGACTTCTTTGAGTCAGTCTCCAGAGCCATGGACAAGGGTACGGCAGTCAACACAGCCTATCTGGACCTTGCCAAGGACTTTGACACCATCCCCCACTCTGGAATCATAGGTAAACTTACTAAGCTGGGCATTAATCCCTACGTCACTCGATGTGTTTCCAACTGGCTTACTGACAGAACCCACACTGTAAAAGTAGCTGACTCCAAATCCAGCTCCAGACAAGTGACAAGTGGAGTACCTCAGGGTTCAGTCCTGCGACCTCTCTTGTTTGGCATCTACTTCTCTGAAGTACAGGCCAACACTAAGGGACTCTGGCTAACAAAGTTTGCAGATGACTGCAAACTGGGAGCCATTAATGAATCCCCAAATGATGTGGATACTCTACAAATGGGCCTTACAGAAACAGATGCTTGGTGCCAGAGCCATGGGCTCAAGCTCAATGCCAAGAAATGTATAGTTATCCCCTTTGGGAAAAAACATGTACCCATGAATTATCACATAGGTGGCAGTACACTAAACACTGAAAATGTGATAAGAGACTTAGGGACACAGGTGGACAGTGGTCTCACCTTCAGTAACCACATCGCCACAACAGTCAGGAAATTCTTCTATGTGGCACACCTCATCACTAAGGGCTTTTCATCCAGAAAAAAGGAGGTCATTGTCCCACTGTACTCATCCCTCATTAGACCCATTATAGAATACAATGCCCCATTTGGTATGTACCTGTCAAGACATCTGCAACAACTGGAAAGGCCGCAGAAATACCTCACTAAAAGAATCACAGGCCTAAAGCAGATGCCCTATGCTGACCGCCTTAAAAAACTGCAGCTATACTCTGTCGCATATCGTCTACTCCGAGGCGATCTCTGCTTAACATACAAGGCCATGTCAAACCCAGAGCTGTTGGACATGCTACACTTAAAGAAATCCCAATCCCTCAGAGCCACATGCTCCAGGGATCTAAATCTTGTCATCACAATAAACAAAACATGCTGGAGGGATAGGTTCCTGACCCAGAGACTCCACAGACTCTGGAATAGACTGCCCATACATGTCAAGCAGAGCGCCTCTTTGGCCCTCTTCAAAAGGAACCTTGATGATTGGATGGGAGAAAGGAAATTCACCCCGGGGATCAAGTCAGTCACCCTGCTAGACAGGGGTTCAGGGAAGTAAATAGTGTGGGAAGGAATAGCCAGGGAATTGTTATGGCTAGGCTTGTATAGGCCCTATGGCCGATAGCCTAGTACCAACCTATGAACCTATGAACCTATGAAAATACAATTATGTCTTCGTAAGCAGGTCATCAAGTTAGATTAGAATCTGAAGTCAAGTACAATTACATATCTCCCTTTAGTTACATTAAGAACCTAAGAAATAATATCCCCCCCAAAAGGCCTTGTGGTGATTAAACACCTATGAACCTACGATCAGTGCTCTAAACTTATTCATAATAGCACCACCTACTCTGATCCAGTAGACATTGCTAATATAATAGCAAACACATTTGGTGTGAATTTTATCCCAGAAATATCTATCCAAAGTCCATTTATCCCTGAATCTATCAGACCCTCCTGCCATTATCACTAAAGAGCATGCACTGAAGGTGCTTTCCAAAACAGAAATATTTCCTTCATTAAACCTGACAATATACCTAACTGCTTAATAAACAATGGTGAACAATCTTTGGCAGAGCCACTCCTTAATGTATTTAACCTGAGTTTAGCCACTAGCTTTGTCATTGATGTTTGACACACAGCAGTAGTAATGCTGCCATTTCACAAGGGTGGTTCCACTCCATTTTCAGACAAGGTGAAGCAGTAGACAATCTGGTGAAGATAATCTGGGACAAACACAAAGGCAGCAAGAGGAAACTAGGGCATCCAGAAAAGAGGTGGTAGGATTGTGCGAGAGAAGACCTGTAACAGTCAGGTATGAGTGTTGAAGAAGGTAGAAGAGTGGCGTTGAATTGAGAGAGATGACAACAGTTGACATGACACCCCAACTCAGTGTAGAAAATGGGGAAAAAGGGGGATTGATGATGATGATGATAAAGTTAGGTTCATTATGTAGAACCTTCTCCACCTCTGGAAAAGTCTGCCATTACAAATCAAGGAGTGTAAAAATGTATCTTTCATCAAACAGGAACTGGATGATAGATGGGTATTCACAAATTCACCCCAGGCTTGACTGGTCTAGACCTATATGAAAAAGGAGGTGCAGTCTAAGAGTGGGTACAGGCAATGCATATATGGTCACATGACTCATTTGGTTTGTATCTCCTATGATTCCAATGAGTGATATATTGATAGAAAATAGTCTTTAATGTCCTTTTCTTCTGTTAGTCTCTGTTTTTTAATACAGGAGTATTTTTTGAAGCATATATTTTTTCCAAAGATACTCCTTTTTCTTTGAGTCAATTGCATACATACATTTGTCCATTATTTCAAATGTCTCAAAAATCAGATTACAAAGCAGCTCATATCCAAAATGAATTAAGGAGTGATATATCTTAATGAGTCATTTTTTGTCCCAAATAATGTACCTATCTATAGCCAAATCTTTTGTGAAAAAAAAAATCTTTACTGTAGGAATACTTTTCTGCTTAATATTAAATTTCCCTCTTCCTATAACAGCTGCCACCACTTCCTCTCCCATTTCCTGTGACTGTGAGTGCAGTGGTGTTTGTGGTTTCCCTTTCCACTCCACAATGTTTTCCAAACTTCTCATTGCCACTCCTTCACTTTCCTGGACCAGTTCAACAGCCTGCCATCATGGAATGGCAACACTACCCTCTGTTCATTTTCACTCATCAATTAATGTAAAACAGAGTCTTACAAACCCTATCCTGCAAGTATTATAACCGAAGACTACTTTCTACACTCCTTATTGACTACCAAAATGACAGATAAGTTTGGTGACTTCTCATCCATAACTGCTCCCTCCAACACTTTTTTCACAGATCATTCCTTGCTCTCTTGCAACTTGTCACATTCTTCATGCTCCTTTTACCCCATCTCACTTATTCCAGTTGCCACCCACTGGCTCTCAAAAAAGAAGAGAGAAGGGGGGACACATTTTCCTAGTCAGTATAATTAACACCTCAGGTTTCCCCCTGAAGAGAGGCCACCAGTCTAGAACCAACATGGTCAGCAAAGGATAACTAAATACATTTCTGTTAATGGTCTCTGCCTTATTTCTTACTTTTTGTTAATATTGAAGTTAAGATGTGGTTTTATTCCTTAACAGAACCCATTAATCAGTATGAAATTACTTTCATTTTAGATGAATAATTCAGTCCATCCTTTCATTCTTTAATTAATAAACAACCTTATTATAGTAAGATTTCTCGCAATAGTCTACAAACCTTGTCAATTAGCCTACTAGCCCACACACTTGTCAGCCCAACATCTAATCAATTAATAACTGCACCCTTTGTCTGTGGTGCCTAAAACATTGATTGCAAGTATTTTTTCTCTAAGGCTGCAAGGCTGAAAGACCTCTATACTCATCACATTCTCTAGATGAAGCAAGACAGCAATTCCCACTAGCATATTTTATAGAGTTATCCATCTACAACTATATCTGAAAGACCCATTGAAAGCATCCAGCCTACACCCCCCCCCCCCCCGGGAGGTAGGGCATCCCATCACTTTTTCTGTGCAACTTGTACAACTTTTATCCATCATCCTGAACCACTTTTATTCATGCCCACCAATGCACCATAGATATAAATGAAATATTAATATGCTTTTTTAGGGGACATATCACCTCTCCAACTGCATCCCATATGGAATGTGCACTCTACATAACAATCCCTTTGTTCATGAGGCTGTATTCAGTGAGAACTATGGACTATTCCCCCTCTTCATATTTACTACTATCTCACCCGAAATGCCACCTTTTATTTTTGTACTGCCTGACTTACCAGTTACCTGTTCTCCTCATCTGCACCATAACTGTCCTTATAGAGAGAAATGCATTTCTCTTATTATTTCTAACAGTTTACTCGTTGATAGTCTCAAACTTGCAATAAAGTGTATCATACTTATATGGCATTGTTAATAGGAACCTTTTTGCTTTTTTTTTTCATTTTAGAGGCAGGTTTCCATCAACTTGGTGAGAACAGAGGTGGCTTTTAAACTGCTATGTTGTGATGACCACTTTGTAGCAAACAAAGAGCATGTTCATAGCCCTTTCTACATGCCCACCTTTTATATTGTTAGGGGGTAGTAAAATGCCTAATATATAGATAGATATACAGAATGTGTGTGTGTGTGTGTGTGTGTGTGTGTGTGTGTGTGTGTGTGTGTGTGTGTGTGTGTGTGTATATATATATATATATATATATATATATATATATATATATATATATATATATATATATATATATATATATATATATATATATATATATATATATATATATGTGTGTGTGTGTGTGTGTGTGTGTGTGTGTACATTGGATATAAAAAGTGTACACACCCCCCTGTTAAAATGCCAGATTTCTATGATATAAAAAAATGAGACCACAATAAACCATTTCAAAACTTTTCCCACCTTTAATGTGACCTATAACCTACACAATTCAATTGAAAAACAAACAAATCTGTTAGGGGAAAATATAAAAAATAAAAATTGTACAATAGGCTGGTTGCATAAGTGTGCACACCCTTAAACTAATACTTTGTTGAAGCACCTTTTGATTTAATTACAGCATTCAGTCTTCTTGGGTAGGAGTCTATCAGCATGGCACATCTTGACTTGGCAATATTTGCCCACTCGCTCCGAATCTGTAAGATTGCGAGGGCCTCACTTGTGCACAGCCCTCTTCAGGTCACCCCACAGATTTTCTATTGGATCTTAGGTCTGGGCTTGGGCTGGGCCATTCCAAAACTTTAATTTTCTTCTGGTGAAGCCATTCTTTTGTTGATTTGGATATATGCTTGTGGTCATTGTCATGTTGAAAGGTGATATTACTCTTCATCTTCAGCTTCAGCTTTCTAGCAGATGCCTGAAGGTTTTAGGCCAAACGTGACTGGTATTTGGAACTGTTCATAATTCCTTCCACCTTGACTAAAGCCCCAGTTCCAGCTCAAGAAAAGCAACCCCAAAGCATGAAACTGCCACCTCCATACTTCACTGTGAGGATGGTGCTCTTTTGGTGATGCGAAGTGCTGTTTTTGCGCCAAACGTACCTTTTGGAATTATGGCCAAATAAAAGTTCAGTCTTGGTCTCATCAGACCATAACACATTTTCCCACATGCTTTTGTGAGACTTGATGTATTGTTTTGCAAAATTTAGCTGGGCCTGGATGTTTTTCTGTGTAAGAAATGGCTTCCGTCTTGCAACCCTATCCCATAGCCCAGACATATGGAGAATATGGGAGATTGTCACATGTAGTACACAACCAGTACTTGCCAGAAATTCCAACATCTCCTTCAGTGCTGCTGTAAGTCTCTTGGCAGCCTCCTTGACCAGTTTTCATCTTGTCTTTTCATCAATTTTGGAGGGAAGTCCAGTTCTTTGTAACATCACTGTTGTCCTATATTTTCTCCACTTTTTGATGACTGTCTTCACTGTGTCCCATGGTATATCCAATGATGTGGAAGTTTTTTTGTACCCTTCTCCTGACTTATTACATTCAACAATTAGATCCCTTTGATGCTTTCTAAGTTCTCTGCGAACCATGGCTTTTGCTGTAGCAGGAAACTGAGTAAATGTCAGGAAAATCCTATTAGGACAGCTGAACTTTATTTGGGGTTAATCAGAGTCTCTTTAGTTGAAGGTAGGTGTGTACCCAAGAAGACTGAATGCTGTAATTAAATCAAAAGGTGCTTCAACAAACTATTAGTTTAAGGGTGTGCACACCTATGCAGCCAGCGTATTGTACATTTTTTATTTTTTATATTTTTCCCCTAACAGATTTGTTTGTTTTTAATTGAATTGTACAGGTTATAGGTCACATTAAAGGTGGGAAAAGTTTTGAAATGATTTATTGTGGTCTCATTTTTTATATCACAAAAAACTGGCATTTTAACAGGGGGTGTTGTACACTTTTTATATTCAATGTATGTATATATATATATATATATATATATATATATATATATATATATATGTGTGTGTGTGTGTGTGTGTGAGTGTGTGTGTGTGTGTGTGTGTGTATGTATATATATATATATATATATATATATATATATATATATATATATATATAGAGAGAGAGAGAGAGAGAGAGAGAGTATGCGTGTATATGGACGTATATATGTGTCACACATACAGTTGATCAAATGTCAGTATTGTCAGATTAGGTATATGTACGTTACTTTTATCAAATGACAAAATTGAGGAATGCTGAACTAGTTGCAGTGTGGTTTACCAAACTGTGTCAGCAATGATTACTTGTAGGTATTTATATTTGTTTCTAAATTTATATAAAATATGGAAATGTGCAATGTTGTAGTTGGTATATATAAGCAGCAGAGGGATGGAGGAGGGCAGTGTGTATTTTTTAATCGAGACATTTGTTGTTTTAGTATTGATAGGTATTTATGCATATTTATACTTTGTATTGCTTATGGGGCTATTGTTTCAGTATTAGATATATATTACATGGTTTGTTTATGCACTAGTGGATGTCATTATTTGTTTATGCAGTGGAAGAAAAGATAGGTCAGAGTGTTTTGCAACAACTTTACAGTCTGAATACTATATACGGTTGTAATATTAGAATGTCTAAGGTGCTATTTACAAACTGAAGTTATTTTAGAAAGTGGCAGAAATAATATTGAATGGGTTCCTAGGTTCATAGATAAATACTAGGCTAGCTGCCCTTGAGGGCCATTTTAAGCCTAGTCAGTTTCCCTAATTGTGCTTAAATTAACTTATCCCATTTGGTTAGAAATTGGCCTTACCCATCTCATGGTCAATAATTATATATTACCCCTAATCAGAATAACTGTGATCGTACCATAGGCAATTTGAGGGCACCCATGTATCAGATAAATCATTTAGGAGCTGCCTCTATCCATTAGTAGTACAGGAAGCAGTCTTCAGGTAAATTTTCTGTTTCCCATCCATATGTCCAAGTAGTGGTTTAATATGGACAGGGCTGAATGTTGTTTTATGTGGCTGGAGAGTCTGTTCCAGAGCAGTGGTACCCTCTGTGAGATATACCTGTCCCTCCAAACCATTCTGTTGATGTTGCAAGATAGGTTTATATCCCTAGACCAAGTATTTTGTATACCATTTGTCTTGTTGATGTGCAGTAAATCAATCAATATTTGGTTGGAGGATGTCTTGTATGTCAGACACAGGTCACCTCTTAGCAGTCTGTCAGATACCGAGCATAGTGACAAGGCTTTGACTCAGTCCCTGTACGACATGTATTTTAGGCCTTGTATCCTTTTAGTGGGGTATCTCTTTGGACATTCCATTTGTTGCATGTATCTGGACAGATACTTGCCAAAGGGGACATTATATTCAATAAATCACCAAATGAGGGCTGAGTAAAGGGAGACATGGACATCCCTAGACTTAGATATAATCCCTTTGTTTATATGCCGTGCAATATAGTATTTTCCACAGCAATGGACACATGCTGGTTAAAAGCTAGGTCACCGTCCACATAAGTTCCCAAATCTTGAGCAACTGGGTCAGCTCTTAGGGGTGTATTGTCAATGTGGTAAAATCAGTTTGACAAATTCATAAAAAAGTATCTAGCAATAAATACATACACAAAATTCCTATTTTTTTAATGCTAATTTCCTTGATCAAACTGTTCCCCTCTCCTACATGGGTGATTATCTTCTTGATCTTGTGCTCTCTTTCTTGCCTTCCTGTATTACCTCTAATTTCATAGCAAAAACAAAAACTACTTAGCAGCAGCTCTGTCCATTAAAACACACATTGAGATATTAAATAATCCTAAAGTGTTTCTTCATTACTCCAAAACAAACTTTCACCTCATATTTATAGACCTACTTGACAACTATCACTGCTACACGTCTCCAAATAACCAATCAGAGGTGTAGTCAGGGTGGACCAAAGGGACCAGGTGCCTAAGGTGTAAGGTGTTAGGAGGTATGATCAGCCCATGCTAATCAGGCTGTAGTACACTATCGGCATTCAGAAATAAATATTAGTACAGCTTTTGAGGTCAGGACTGTGGTAATTAGCTGGAGTCACATTTGCAGCAGGTGGTTTGCTACAGTTTTTAAAGAAGAGTTTTTTTTTTTTAATTCTTTCAATGTTTTTTGGTCGATTATGGAAATGCACTGGGTGCTAGAATATTTAACAGCTATAAGAAGGATGGTAAATTCAGAAATAAGCCTTTAGATCAGAAATTCCATATAAATTAGTTTTTCATCAAAGGAAATAAACTTCAAGTTGTCTGTTACAGAATTAAATGGACTTAAAATAAGTAAAACTCTTGTGAACACTATCAAGGAGTGCAGGGCAAGGTATGAACTTGGGGTTCATTAAGAAACTTAAAAATGATGACCATTACTGGACCAAAGCTATTTCCACTGGAGTCTTCCACTCTGATCCTAAGTTATTCATATTATTGTCACAGACTAGTTCAGTACTAAAGTCATGCCTCCAATCTAGACAGATATTTCCCTCACTACCAACCACCTCCATCTCTCCCAAAATTACTTTTAATGCTAATTTTTAATATGAGTTTCATGAGAACTGATACTATTTCCAGATGTCTGCCAGGGAATTTCAAGTATCAGTTAGCTAAAACCCCTCTTAAGCCACCTCAGATCAGCTATTTCTCCAAGCTGTCTCCCTGAAGTGTGGAGACCAAATGACAGACCCCAACACCAAAAAAAAACAGTCATAACACCTGTTAGCCTTCCAAAAATCATGTGTAAAACTATGGAACACATAACTGTTGAGCTGATAAACAATGGTGTCAGTGGTGTGCAAACCCTGTCCCCTGACCACTGTGGATCTGTAAATAGTAAGGCTTGTTTACTAAACCTAGTTGGTTTCTTTCAAAGTGTCAGTAAAACACTGGATGAGAGTCAAACACTCCATAGAGCTTATCTTATCCACACCAAGGCATGTCATTTTCCCAAACTGATATAAGAGTATATGGAATCTACTGGATAACCAATTAGCTGCCTGACAGAAACTATGCTGTGTTAAGAAAGTGGGTACCTCCGCTTGCCCAAGGACTGCCACTAAGAGGATTCCATGAGGGTCTTTCCTGGGACACCTGTTGCTTGGTATCTACTTCTAAGAACTGAAAGCACATGTTGAGGGACTATAGATACCTAAGTTTGCAGATGACTACAAACTTGGGGCAGCTGTAAATATTCCTTCTGCACAGCTCTCAACCTTTTGCTTCCATAACTAGGTAGAAAGCAAAAATAACTAGAAGAAATGCCCAAGGTTAATGACATATTTTAGACAAAAGGTACTATTATATTTAAATTTCTCAAACAAATGCCCAATTTTAGGAGATCCTAAACAAAATTTTGAATTAAAGTGAGGTGGGCTAGAAATTATACACCTTAGAGGTATGCAGTTTGAACTCTCAGATACTACAGCAGGGCTTGAACCAGACTACTTCCTGGTGTGTCAGGCATGTCTTCAACTTATATGACAAAAGTATTTGCTATTGCAAAAGATACTACAAAGTCTTCTTGCTACATTTGTGATACCCTTTTTAAAACAGATATCGTTATCTGGGACAAGTACCTATGTTGACAAAAAAATTCTTTTCAGGAACATATTTTGGTTGTATTCAAGAATCGCTTGTATATTGCTCAGCCCATATGTAAGGTTATCACCTCTATATCTCATGCAGTTTCTGGCCCTTATATTCTTCTCTTATTAAAACTATCAGAGTCCAATGTCCCTTTGGGAATATACCCCTCAAAGCACCTTGACCAACTCTGAAGATCCCAAAGGTTTCTGATAAAAATGTCTTGTTTACATTAACTAAGCTATCTTGAAAACTAAAAGTCCTGTCACTGTACCCTGTCTCATATAGATTCCTCTGTTTAGTTTTTCAAGCACTGAAAGTCCTTACTATTTTAACCTCCTCCTCCTTTGGAGAACCAACAATTAGCCTAACATTCACAACATTCACCAAACGATCAGCAGCGCCTTCAGGTGTGATAGAGTCATAGCCCAGCATATATTGTGCCTTATAAATAAAATCCAACTACATGCCAAGTATGGCTTGTTGCTCTAGGGATATGATTCTTACTGTGGGTGTGAAACAACCTATGTTCAAATCACAGGCAAATCCAATATTTTTTGGGATGCATGGCTATGCTTAAAAAGACTTTAGTGGTTATTGGCCTAGCACATGCCTATGAACCTATGAAATAACATTAACATCCTATTTACTTTCAAAATTGAGTTTAACAATTGGATAGTAGACTTTAAATTCATATCTGGGGTATGTCAATATAACCTTCTAACCAAATGTAACCACTATATTTTCATACCAGGTGGTGCTATGGCTAGACTTTCTGGTAGCCCTTTAATTGTAATCCTTGTATGATGCTATGGATCTTTAGCACACAAGTTGCAGAGACTGTACAAGCGGAAGCACTAAGTGTTAATTACTTTGCATGCATGAGTGGAGCATATTGTGCCAGCAATTCGTATGGAATGGTTTATTTTAACTTTTTACACTGTAACCTTCTGGAAGTTGCTGATTTGCATGAAGAAAATGAACATCATCCCAAGAACATACAAATCCACAAAGAAAGACAGCAGCAAAGCAGATTGCAATGAACTAACATAAAAACTTTAACAGAAGTAATGAGAGATTGTAATATCGCTAATACTTTATGCTGATTCACGGTGACTTCTCTCCAAGCATGCATGGACATTTTTGCATCCAGTGGTTGAAATCCTCTTTAAAGATTGACGCCCATCTGAATGCGACTTGATGAACAAGCAGCTGATACTGTGACCTTTGCAAAAATAAGGTATGAGGTAAAATTGTGTTACAAATGTATCAGTTCATTTCTTCCCTCTCAAACAACTCTGAAATGATCAGTCTGAACATTGCAGCTAATTTTGCCATTGTAACTACCCTAACTTGGTGGCTTGGAGATCATGAAACAGAAAGTCATATGGCAAATGTTACAGCAGAATCAATTCATCAAAGGTTTGAGATCTCTGATAAACAGAGCCAGATAAAGGAAGCAATTGTTTGTATAAAATGTTGACTTGTGATGTTAATGACGTGTGGCTCTATGATAGGGGGAAGAAAAGGGAGGCGGAATAAATTATTAGTAATATATAGCAGCAAACAATACATTCTGCAAAATTAGTGAGTGATATTATGTATTCATGTACATGGGTTGTATGAATTTAATTGATTGAGGAATAAACTAAGTACTGCGGTTTTACTCTTGGTAATATCTGAATTGTAATAAGTAGTGAGCTAAGTGTATGAATCATCTCCAAAGACAAAAATAAACAAAGAAAAGAAGTATAAAATGGGATATTAACATTTTAAATTAAAAACATGTAACATTAAATAATGAGTTTAAATCAGATATTCATTCGTTAATTCAGGTGCTTAGTTTTTCAGGCCTGATCAGTCCCACTCAATCTATAGCCAATCTTCAAGGGAGACACAATGTAGCATGCATACTGGTCAGACATAATTTAGTCAAGATACCAGAAAAATCACCTTCAGTCCATCAAAGGTCACCAAAGTGTAGACCTCTGATGCAAAACCTTCTGAATAGGAATGGGGCAGGGCGAGACAGAAACAATAATTCAAATGAAACCAAAAAATATTTTGCTAAGTTTGGACCAGAATGGTTTATAATGGAAAGTATAGAAGAACTTAATGAGATATCACACACCCAAGCAATTGTTGGAGGCAGTGTCTGGGCTAATACAGTTCAGCATATTGCAGTCGAACAGAAAATTACTGTTGTGAACTATGGACTTAATGTTTTAGAAATGAATTCTGCAGTTCAAACTGTTGAGGCTTTTGATACTACTGTAACCCCTCAAACAGAGATACAGCTGTGTTGAAGAAATCTCACATAGAAATGAAAAGTACATTTAAGATTAACATCAAAACACAGATGTTACAAATTATTTACATATGCCAAAGCTGGTTACAAGGCTTCAAACACTTATGGTACGGATCTGATTTTCATTACAATTTGGTATGCTAAATTATGAGGGGAGCCATAAAATATATATCTTTTAGGAAGAGGATCTTGAACCACTCAGTATTTATGCTATGCAAGTAACAGCATTAATTCATTTTTGTAAATTGAGAGACAGTTTATAAACACTTTTTAAAAATATTAAATATGGTTTATAATGAGCTAGAGAAAATGACTGGAATAATTTTAATGTGCACAATCTATGCATGAAAAGAGAAGGAAGACTGCTCAAGTAGTCACAGGAGATGTTTGGATGGACAATTCATATTATTTTTTTTTAATCAGTGTAATGCAGTATCGTGATTAAGAAAGATTAAAGATCAGTTGGGGGTTCAACTGAAGGGTAACCAAGTAGAATTATTATTGAAATAATAAAAAATGACTACATTTTTATAATCAATCTTTGTTAATAACTGTTAAATAAAATATTCAGAAAAACTGAAAAAATCATGTGTGCAAGAATGAAAGAATCAGTGTAAAGATGAATACTGACTATGGATTAACAGGATACTCTAGGGAAAACTTTGTTCAGAGATGCACAAACTGGTAAGGAAGGAGATTTTTGGACTGATTGTACATAAGAAACAGAGAGACAGTCACTCTGTGGGTAGTGCCAAAAAGGGAATGTTTTGAAGAGACCAAAGGAAGTGATGATTTTATGGTAGTAAAGACACACATGAATAGAAACACAGCTAAAAAAAGGCCTAAAAATAAGAGGAATGAAAGCAGTAAATAGTTTTAAAATGTTACACAATGAAAATGAATATGCTACAGAAAATGTTCATCAAATAAGAGATGGTAATGAAAAAAAGGCAAATAAATTGCTAAGTGTGCAATATATTATTTAATACAGATAACTTGAAAATGTTTAGAATGTGGACTGTATTAGAATGGCTAGAACAAAATGCATCAGGTGTATGCCTGATACAGGGCACAAGAGTTTTGAGCTTAGATCAAGAATAAACAGTAGATATTTTTAGCTAAAAAATCATGATCATTTGCAGATGAGAACTGATTGGGTTAAACATATTGCATAAAAAGACTTAATACTTAGTTTTGATATAAACATGGTGATATATCCAAGTTGGACCATGCTAACTCCAAGTTTAAAGCAGTGTTTCAGTTCATATTATGCTGTGAGTACCTCAAAGAAAATACATAAATTCTGAAATAAACTGAGGGCATATTTTAAGTAAAAGAAAGAAGAATGGCTAATTTGTGAAGAGTGATTTTCATAGGAACATACATAAAAAGAAAATAGAGATACATATCAAAATAATCTTAATAAATGGTAAGCATGTTTATAATAAAGAAAAATGTGAGCAGGATATTAAAATACTGATATTAGGATATGTAAAGAATTAATGGAAATAAATTAAATATTTTGGGGAGAAAATGTTTTACTTTAGTGGAGATCTAGAAATAAGAATAGACTTTGTTTGGGGAAATGAGAGTTCAAGAAAAAGAAACCAGATCAGAGAGGATGTTTTTTTTATTTACTATCAAAGGCTCAACAATCAGAATCTTGAATTGAGCAATAACTGCAATGGAACTTCTTAAATCAACATGCTAAAACTGACAATCCCTCAAATACCTTGAATACTGAAACACCTTACCTTCCAGAACATGGAGTAAGACCTAACAAGACTCTGGGAAAAGGGGGGGGGGGGCAAGGTCAGTAATTTGGTATTGCCATTCCTCAGCATTCTGAGAGTTAGTGTTTAGATTTTGGAGAAGCTTGAATCAAGGTTCTGACCTCTCAAAGTTGTAGTAGTACACCTAGTTTTATAGACCGTAAAAACTTTAATAGTTAGTAAGGAAGAAGACAGGGTATATTTGAAAAACTCTGAGTATAGTACAAAGAGAAGAGGTAAATAATTATACAGTATTTGAACCTGTGTTATTATAATGCAAATAAATATCAAGACCTTTCATATGGCTTCATACACATTTAAACATGTAGCATAACTGCCACTGTAGGCTAAACCAAAGTGATTTTCAGATAAATTATTATAAAACAAGTACATAAGCATCTTGCATGAAGCAATACACTATATGGATTCCTTTTTGCATCCCACGTGAACAATTAAGCATTGTAACTTTATGCTTGCTTGAACACATATTTATTGCTTTTTTTTTCTCTGCACTACTTGCAAAAATGCATGCTTATTGATATTATGACTATCTTCCCGCTGATGTAAAAATCACACATCTTCCCAGTGGGGGAAGGGCAGTGGAGAGGGTAAATATTTCAAAAT
Source organism: Protopterus annectens (assembly GCF_019279795.1). Taxonomy (NCBI): domain Eukaryota; kingdom Metazoa; phylum Chordata; order Ceratodontiformes; family Protopteridae; genus Protopterus; species Protopterus annectens. Next base: position 835,748,757 of record NC_056739.1, read on the forward strand.
ATTAATCAGAATAATTTGCATATCATGTTTTTTAGGTCTCATATGTGGTATTTTACAAACTTTTCTGAAAGTGTTGACTTTCAGTAATGATAGAAACAAATATTCATCAGATTAAACACAGAGTCATAAATTTGTCCGTTACTAATATTTTTAGACAACATTTTCAGAATAATAATCTTATGCATCTATCTCAGTCTGAAGATTCATTTTATAGTTCCATCTTAAATTTGGGTTTATATTCATTATTTAAAACTGAGGTTTCTTGTCTGAAGTCACCTTTTGTGATAGGTATGCACAAGGACATTACTGTTGTCTGGGCGTGTGACTAAATGTTGCATAATGAGTTTCAATGGATAAATGTGTGAAAACCTAAGTGTAAGTGAGCAAAAAGGTAAATACTAAAACTCACTGCAACAACAAAATATTTTCTACAGGTAACCAAAAATGCAAGAGACTTTGCATTTAGAGCAAAGAACTGAGGCAAAAAGATAAACACATTGATCAGAGTCCATACAATCCACCAAGTATCCACAAAAATGCTATACAATCCACCATGCAGCCTAACATTTCTGCTAAAAATATTTTTTTAAGGCCCATGTACTAATTCTGAGACTATTGCACCTCAGAGAAAGATGACCTGAAAATAACATAATGATGGAATCAGAATATACAATACAATTCATGCTGGTGTTCATACATGAGTTGCGAACAGTTATGTAGTGCACTTCTACCCTAGTCCCTGTTGTTCATGATGTGAGGTTACATAGGTGTAGCTTACAAATCTGAAATAAAGATCTGATGCTGTCAAATTCATTCATTCCTGACCCTCAGATCCAACTCAGCCGCTTTTTACAGATTGTGGATACTGAAAACTTTTGAGCTCCTCCCTTACCCATAATGCCCTATTCCCCCACCATACATCGGATCTTGTTTGCTGCCTTCATGTACAGGCATAGTCTCTGTTAGTTCTCAAGCTTTGGGATTACTTTGTGAGTAATAAGTAGATTTATATATACCTAGCCTTCTTTCTTTTGTATTCTGTAATATTCCTCGCTTACCCTTTCTACACTTTTTTGTGTAAATTATTATTACCATTGTTGGTGTTTCCTTTTCTTACCTTATAGCCTTGCAGTAGCTCCTTCAGTTACCATCATGGTAATTTTTTCCACTTTCTTCTTTCTTGTCTAACAATAAAAAAATAAATAAATAAAAAAAATAAACTTTTCCCTATCTTATCCCAGAATGACTAAAAAAACATTGTTTTTTAAGAAATGTATGGCCTATGGCCACAAAATTCCTTTATCAGATGCATGTGATTCATGCCTTTACTGATTAGGCCCGGCCCATATGAATGTGTCTTGTGAAATATGTAAGGACTTTAATCCATGGGTCGTGGTGGATCATAAAAATAAACTTATTTTAAAAAGTTTACTTCCTACCACTTTTTCTGAGACAATATCTGGGGCTGAAACCCCCAAGAAAAAAGAGGCCAAAAAGAGTCCTTCAGACCCTTCTGAATCTTGTTCCGAGCTTGGGTCCTATTACAGAACCACCACTTAAGTTATCTAAACTATTGGTTCCAACTTCATCGGATCTGAAGGTAAAACCTCAGATCTGACAACTTCTGATGCCAGATCTATGTTGTTGGATCTGACACTCAGATCTGAAGAAGCTTCCTTGCACCCAGTATGCTCCGACTCTTGACCCTGTACCTTCCCACCTTCAATCACCTTTCCTAGAGAGATGTCACCACTCCAGGACCTCATCAGTTGCTTCCTCTTCTCATTCGTCCAGAAGTCTGACCAAAGCAGATGTGGATAGAATGATGAGGAAATTTCTCTCGACACAAGTTCAGATGGGAGTTTTTCTGGCTCCTAGCCCATCAGGTCTGGAGACCTTTATCAGTACTACTACACCCTTTATGGCTACTTCTCTGATCCAAACTTTGGTTTCAGAGCACTTGGATCTGAGAATCCCAGAGTTGTCTATGTCAGATCTGAAGATCGTTGTATATTCCACTCCAATACCATCTCTGAGTGGATTGGCTCTGAGTGTGTCAGAGCTGGATGACTCTTAGAGCTGTACCATAGATGCTAAATCCAAGGTGTTGGAGTTGACTCCAGAGTTGTCAGAGCCATCTCTGCCTCTCGAAGCCTCAACATTGGACAGCTCAGCCCTGACCCCTGCCTTGAGCGGTCTGCCTTTGGCTCAGAAGGAGCCGACAGTTCTGAAGCACGTCTTTTTGGGATTATCAGCCTTTTTCTCTCCAGGAAATTCTGCTGTTGAGGTAGTGGAGAGAGTTTTCTCTGCTCCTAGTGGAAGGATGATCCCCTCCTCACCAGATCCTTCTTCCCAAACCCATCTGTCTTTGTATCTTGAGCCTCAGCATTCTACTCCACAGGGACAGCCAGTCCAAAGTCTACAAGCTACCCACCAGGGTATATGCATATCTTCTGATAATTCTCTGTAAAATCCCACCAAAGAAGTTCCTAAAAAGAGAAAGTGCAAAAGTAGGCACTTAGACTCTCCTCAAGAGTTAGTCAAAAAGATACTAATTTTGATGAGGAAGAAGAGTCCCCAAGATCACCACCTAATGATGTCTCCTTTGGAGATATCCTGGAGCTTCTCAAGCAAAGGGATGGCTGGTCTACCAACAACCCTTCCCATGAGGAACTGGTATTCCTAGAAGCCTTTGGATCTGGCCTGTACACCTCCTGGGTGACTTTGCCTTCCAATTACCTCATCGATTTGATCTCTTGGTGGGCATGGAAGGAACCTAACTCAGTTGAGTCAATTGCAGGGAGACCAAACCGGATCCTGGGACCACCAAAAGATAGGGAATTTTGGAGTAAAGGAGTACCATTAGATGCCATTATTGTAGCAGCTGCCACAACAAAGGAACTCACAGAACATAGTTCTTCTGTTCATCCCCCTAACAGGAAGTATATGGCGCTGGACAATTTGGAAAGCATGTACATGCGCCAGTGACCTTTGCACTTTGGTCACTGAATTATTTGGCACACTTCATCAGACTGCAGGGGGATTTGTTTCAGGAAATTACCAAATCCCTTTCTGGGACCATAACTTCTGAGGCAGAGGGTTCCATTGTCTTACATTTGGCTACCCTACAATTTATTTGAAATTCATCTATCAGGTTTATTTCACATGCATCTAAAGGTACCTTGGTACTGGATGCACCTGTGTGATTTCAAAGTCTTCCTTCATCAATGCTCCCTTTGATAAAACTTCTTTGTTTGGCCCCAAGATTAAAGACACACTATCCAGCTGTGAGCAAGATGGTAAGTCCATGTGTGCAGCGGGTGTATGTGTTTCAACTCCTCAAAGAACCTTCTCTAGGAATCAACAAGGTGGTTGAAAAATGTGGTTCAGAAAGTCCAGGGTTCCTTTCCAGGATCCACAAAAATTTCTCCCAGGGGCAGAGGGGAACTCTGTCAGAAGATGCCAACCATGTGGCAGAGGAGGCCCTCATAAAACAAGGGACACAATCTCTGACAGATCCTACCAGCACTCCTGAAATGTGGGCCAATTGACCACCTCTGGAGGCAGTCAGGGGTCATCTATCCCTGCAACAGAGAGCCTGGCTAGAGATTACAAAAGATACATGGGTGCAGAGGATTATTTCCCCTTTAATGGTAAACAAAATTTCTGATGTTCCACACAGTCAGATGAAAGCAGCAGCACAAAAAATAAATTAAAAAAAAGCTGCTAGAAAAAAAGAGTCATCCAAGAGGTCCCCCAGACCAGAAAGAGTCCAGAAACACCTCAAGATTCTTTTTAATGCAGAAGAAAACAGGGGAATAGAGACCAATTTTAGATCTCAGCAATCTAAACAAATCAATTCAGTACACAAATTTCCAGATGGTCGGTGTTCAGTCCACTTTGACTTTCCTGCACAAGGATGACTGGATGTGCTCAATAGATCTTCAGGATGTATACTATCATATAAAAATGAACAAATGATCCAGAAGATATCTACGCTTCCAGCTGGGAGCCAGTCATTGCCAGTTCAGAGCTCTGCTCTTTGGCCTCACCACAGCCCCCAGGGTGTTTACCAAATGCATGACAGTAGTAGCAGCCCACTTCAGACTGCAGGGATTCTGGATGTTTCCTTACTGGGATGACTGGCTAATAACCGCTCCAACCAGGCATCAAAACAAGATTATGTACTCCAGCTGTGCTGTCACCTGGGAATTACCATCAGTCACAAGAATCTCTGCTAGAACCATCTCAAATATTAGAGTTCATAGGGGCTTTGCTCAATACGGTATCAGTGACAGCCTCCCTTTCCTTACTAATGGTATAGATTCTCCAAGCCTGAAGCCTGATGATTTTCCCCCCTTCATCCTTCCTCCTCAGCCTTCCTTGCCTATGGGCCTTGGGTGGGTGGGTGGGGCACTTCTGTAAAAGACCATCCACATCTGCACATCCTGCTGCCTGCCTACCTAAAGCATCTATCAGGATAAAAATAAGTAATAACAATAATGGTTACACTAGTGTAGCTTTGCTGCACACAATCAGCAATTACGGTTTTAATCTTGCAATGCCAACATTATAATATCAAACAACAAAACAACACTAATCATTTAATCTACAAATAGCCCTAGACGCTTTGCTACCCAAATTATCTGGTTTAACCCTGCCAGGAATAAAAAAAAATACTTACCTGATACTATCTAGAGAAACTCCAGGAGCAACTTTTTCTGTGCTAGATAAAAAAAAAAAAAAAAAACAGTCATTCAATATATGTGTGCTCCACCTTGTCATAAAAATAACTGCATTTAGGAACATGTAGCAGGAAATGAGCTCCTAAGTTTTTATCATAGCTTCATAGGTTCATAGGTGTGTGCTAGGTTAATGGCCCTGGAGCCTTTACAAGCCTAGCCCATAGGATTACCCTGGCATTGTGCCACCCGACCTTAGTTCCCAGTGCCTCTGTCGAGTAGAGCCACTGGAGTGATACCTGGGGTGAATTTTCTATTTCCCATCCAGTCATCAAGATTTCCCTTGAAGAGGGCCAGTGAGGTGCTCTGTTTGAAATGTATGGGAAGTCTATTCCATAGCATGGGCAGTCTCTGGGTTATGAACCTTCCCTCCAGCATGTTCTGTTGATTGTGGTAATGAGGTTGAGGTCTCTGGAGCGTGTGGTGTGGAGGGATTGGGATTTCTTTAGATGTAACATTTCTAACAGAGCTGGGTCAGACATGGCTTTGTAAGTCAAGCAGAGAACACCTCTAAGTAGTCGATATGAGACAGAGAATAGTTGGACCCCAGGATTCATGAAGCTCGGCGCAAGGACGGTGGTAGGCTTGTGCCAACAGTGCGGCATGAAGATGGCGCAGTAGCGCCAAATGCATATTAATGAAGGCGCGCTGCCGCCACAGCCACGTGCACAGGAAAGGAGCATGAGTGCATAGGGCATGTCGAAGTGCCGCACGGAGGAGTGGAAATGCCAGCTGTCGACGTGCAACCTAAAATGCTTGCATATAACAAGTTGCAAGATAGTAATCACATCTGTCAGTGTCCGTGGATACTGAAACGTATGCAAAGCATGCAAGAAAGTTCCTGCGAACACAAAATGAAGAAGCAAACACAAATGCACGGTAGGGAATAACGGGTCCCTATCCCGCGAACAAATGACATGGAAGACCGTGTGGCCGTAGTCCAACACAGTGTAGATAGCTATACCAAGTGGAAGTGAAACGCATCATATGTTAGCGAGCTGCCAGTAGGTACGTCCAGCCCAATGGTGAGGGTCACCAGCTGACCCATAATGTGAGGGAGGGTACACAGCTGGGCAGATGTGTCCATAACAAAATACACGATAAATGTACATATCTAGCGACCGTATGTCCGAATCATATCCCACAAGGCATGTAATAGTCACATACAAAAGGTATGTCCACATTTCACATACCAAATGTGATAGGAAATAGAATAAGCATGTAAACGAAACAGAAGGAGCATATAAACAGCTACAACAATAAGGAAACATGTAGGCTGAAAGGAACAGTATTATCCATACTGTCGACTGTGGGGACGTGTTGTCCAGTACAGTCAGATATGTGTATGGAATATATCCCATCCTGGACATAGGAAAAGGTGGCATCCTACCAATGAGTAGAACAGTCTGCCAAAATCCGGAAATCAGCGGTACAAGCCGAACTTGTCAGGATGTGTCACAGTTTAACGGGTAGTACCCCGGTATACCAACCATGTAATGAAAGTTAAGTATGGGTGTTTACTTATGTGCGTGAGGGAAAGCAAACATGGCAGGGTAGTCCACACAACCATACAGGTACCTGACACATGTAGGGTATTCAATGTGTTACTCTGGCCGTGTCATGGGCCAACAACCAAAGCAGTGATGTATGGGGTGTGAGGAATCTGTGTGTGTGGGGGGATGGGTAATGGTACAATCCTCCAAGGCGATACTGTGTCGTATGCAGAATAGGTGAACCGGAGGTGTATGAGGGAGCAGCGGGTGAAGCTGAAAGAAACACAAACACATGTATAAACAGCTGCAATACAACCAGACAGGCCATACTGTAGAACACAATCCCACAAACATATGAATATTGAAATGTGCGATACAAATGTATAGACATGTCACCGGCACATACCCACAGATTGGTCCTGATGGAACTGGCCATAACAAATGCAACACACCTGGATGCATAATGGACTACCCAGCATCCCCTCCACATCACACAACCTGCTCCCTTACCTGAACGTCCACCAAATCCAGCCATACTTGGCCTACTGGTTTGGTGCAGCCACAGCTACACATAGTGACCACTACGCATATGTAGTAGGTAGTGTCACCCTAGGCAGTTGCAGGATTGCACACTATGTATCCCTTGCATGTAAAACCCCCAGCACATTTTCGTAAAGCCAGAAAAATGTTCGGTATTCGTCTTGTTTTGGACCGGTCCAATTTTTGGGATATCCCTCATGGGATACGTAACCTGTGTAAACATTAGAATGGAAGACACGAAGTCCAGTCCTGTAGATATCTGGACACAAGTTGGAATGTGCATTAGAGGTGCACGACACTGTCCAGCCCTAAATGGTCATGCATAACCTACTACCCAGGATCAAACACCTGCCCGTGATGCACGTGTCCCGACACAAATAAGCAGGAGAATATATTGCAGACATCTGCATAGTGGCACATGGTATAAGGGTGATGAAGGCACTGACGTAAACAGGATACCCCTGATCCACTGTGTGAGGGACAATTAATGTGTGTGTAGGTGTGACCTGACCAACAATGGTACAATGCCAAATGTCTTGTGACCGTAGGAAATAACTATGCACCATACTGCATGTAACAGTTGCCTAAAGCGGTCACGTCAGGATAGAATAAATGTAATTCATACAAGAAACAGGCAAACAACAAAAGTGCCAAAGGTATAAGGCTTACAGCTAGGAAACAAATGACTGTTCTAAACCTGCAGTGACCGTGGCTATGTGTTGGCCCAAACAATCTGGTGTCCGCAGTAGGGTTCTCATCTGTCCTGCTTTGCGAGGGATAGTCCATCGTTGGACAGTTGTGTCCTGACAAAAGACATTGCAAATGGCAAATGTCCTGGGATTGTAGGACATAATCATGTCCCATATGTTATGTAATAGTAGCAGAAAATAATTATTGCAGTATCTACAATACCTAAATGTTACAAGAAACAGAATAAGCAAATAAACCGCTACAACAATAGGCTTTAATGTAGGCAAATAAGTAAAGTTCTATCCGTTGTACTGACCATGGGTATGTGTCAGCTTGTAAAACCTGGTGTGTTCTGAAAATGTCCCATCTTGGCCATTTGAAAAGGTGCCAACCCTAGTCACCGGAATACAGCACACCCATACATATGACAATGTCAACGATACCAATGGTCAGAGCATTCACACAATAACTGGCCAGACCCTTAAAAACTCACAAAGCCAGTGCCCTTTGGGGGAAAGGTGTTGAATGAGAATGACTACTTACAACAATGAAGAGTACTAGATGCATTTAACTGCAGACAATTAGTAGTATTACGAATCTGTCAACATGTTCCAAGTTAATAGTACTAATATGGTAGAAGTGTCCGTGATTGTCCCTGAGTTGTCATAGCCTTGTCCCTGTCACTGTAGACACGAGTACCCGAGTATCAGAGAGGTCCGTACACAGAAGTACACCAACCAACTGTCCCAGCTGTTGACAAGACTATTGCATACCTGTAGTGATTTCATAACAGATGTCCAGAATAATATTCATTGTATGTATAAATGAATGAAATAGTCAAATGGGAAGGGAAACCACCCCCCCAACCTGCATTATGTAGTGGAACCACTCCCCACCCTAAATTATGTAGTGCCGACCCAATAATGTGGTCAGAGGTGCCCAAACACCTGCGTCTGTAAACACAGGTAGAATGTTAAACTCTGGACTAACTCTGTCCATGTGCTACGTCTGATCTTTGAACAGCGCCAGGGCAGTGCTAGTCACCAGTCGGCCGAGCCTAAACCTGGACCAGCACATGAAAACCCTGACAATCAAACATGCGTATGTGTGAGGACTATAAGCGTAGGAGTTATGAATATCCTTGGAGTGAGTAGACTTGCAGCATGGGTCCAGAGCAGTAGGAAACAGGGAATGTCCTAATTGTAGTACTGTGGTTTTCCCAGCAGGAGAATGGATGCCTGCTGTGTAAGGGAAGCGGTGAGGCATATGTCAGAGTAGCTATGAACCATGGGTATACATATAAATGAGCCAGAACACCAATAGTGTAGTGGTTACAGCATCCGCCCAACGTAAAGGCATTCCCGGTGCAAGTACGACTATAGCACATATTAATTGTGTAATGAATGCCTCTGTGCTGTAAAGCCAACAGTTATACATGTAAAGGTGACCGCGTTCGCATGGGTCCATTAACCGGATTCCATCAAAGTGGTACTGTCATAAGGAATAAGGCACATGTAATCCTAAAGACGTGCCTGTAAACATATGTAACTCAGAATAAGTAGATGCAAGTGGGCCTGCGCGGGTGTATGCAGCTATTAGCATAGCAAATGTATGTTGTCTTCTACAGCTGTAACTTTCATATATATATAGTTAGATAGATGTGTGTATAGAGAAATATCCACAGACATAACAGAAATATGCAATTATATAGCTACATATCTATCTATATATACACACACATATATATATATATATATATATATATATATATATATATATATATATATATATATATATATATATATATATATTAGGAACGCTGAAAGATGAAAGCAAACCTAAGGGTTGTGAAGGGAATCCAGAGCAAGTTAGGAATTATGAAGTGCTCGCAGCGTATGTCACATAAAGCTGCACAAGTGTGGGTAGAGCACCGCTCTCCACACCAGAGGCAGGGCTATACCAGTGGCCATAACATCGTTGAAGTGCTACGTCAACATTGTAAACAGATGGAATGTAGGACATGTTGCGACCACCTACACTTGTAACCCGCAAATCGTTCGTAATCCATAACACCAGGAAAGGCACGTATGTGCAAATATGAATGGATGGTGAGCCTGTGAATACACGAGGTGGTACAAAATGTGTGTAGGGCCCCAACGCTCATGAGAGGGCAATGTGTAAAGGTGTGTCATGGCTGTGATATCAGGTGTATAATGTCTGTTATGCAGGGAAACTCAACACGGGTGTGCAGGAGAAACCATGGATATGCGAGTATGGACACAGGAGTGATAGGGTATGTTGCGCCGGGTGCAATGGAGTGGCCCATGGAGGTCAGCTAGTAGTACATAGTTGCGATTCCCAGATAGAGTGTTGTTTGCGTGGAGACATGCGTGAATGGGCGTATCGTTGTCGGACGTTGTGCGTCAGGTCTGGCAGCCCGGCATGTAAAACCTATACGCCACCCATGAGCAGAACGGAGTTCTGCTGTGACAACCCCAAACCGGGAAAAGCAGAAAGACACAACTACATGAAGACAACAATTTGTCGATGTACAGTCACAGTAACACAAACACACATCCTATCAACAGTAATAATATGAATGTGTACAGAAACAAACACAGTAGCAGGAATAATAGGCTGCACATATGAGGAATAGGTCGAATGACACTATCACAACCCAGTTAGCAGCGGCACCCCAGACATGAAAAACCTGCGACATCTGTCCGCTGCATAACGTGCAATATACTGAGCACAAGTTCACCGGAGTGAAGTGTCGGTGTCAGAATGACTAAGGCAATAGTATGCTGTTGAAGCAGGGATAAAACCAATACGCATGTGTAAGTGTCCATGTCCGGGAAATGTATAGGTTAACGGACACACAGATGTATATATAGATAAAAACGTATATATACACATAGCTATAATAATTTACATACACATATATATCCATATACATATATATATATATCTACATATATATATATATATATATATATATATATATATATATATATATATATATATATATACACACACACACACACACACACACAAGGATATACTACGGATATATATAGATAGATAGATATATATATATACACAAACAACAGGTAGTGATATATACACATACACACAAAACAAACTATATGTCAGTGTAGATATACACATTCACATAAATAGGTTACTTCACAGCAATTAGGGGTAACATATTTACAGCCTGGCATTTGTGACTGGGAGGTCCAATAAAGAAACGTTGTACCCCCCACATCGCCCAGCTAGGCCGGACAGACATACAGACAGGCAATACAGATCAATACACTGCCGCTGTCCAAAACACCGGTAGGAAAGGACCAGTGGGAGAGTTCTGCAAGGTCTACACTTTAAACATGGATAACGGTGTCCCTTGCGGGACCCCAAAAAAGTCAGGTATGAAAGAATCTGCCGACACTAATATGAGCAGGATGTAGGTGTACATGGAACAGTAGGTTGTGCAAGTGTGATAATACATGGGTTGACAAAACGTACGACATGTGTCCCGAGATGGGGAGAGTGGGCAATGTGTAGGGGTGTGCTCATACCCCAGCTGCACTCGCAGTAAGTATTTGTCACGACTGCTGTAGAGGGGTGCCAGGTAGGTGGACCATGGGTATGCATTAATGGGCTTAAGTGTGCAGGTGCTGGTTGGCAGAGATGTAGTAGGCCCGCCCAGTGGAAGTCATTAATATTCCTATGTGGGCATAGCATATGCCTACACCTCCCAAACCTGAAGAGCACATCTACCGGATAGTTTGTAAACCATCAGGGAATACATAGAGACCTACACAGTGCCGTGTACCTGAGTAGCATGGACGTCCATAGTTATGTATCAGAATGTAACAAAGTCCAAATAAACACTGCCAGAACTACTGATATTAGGTGAACAGGTGGCGGAATACAGGTAATGACAGATGACAACATGTATGAGTCATAAGCAGCATGTACCTCGACAAACGTGAATGAATACATATGTTCTGTGACTGTGAATGTGTCTGGTTAATAGAACCAATCATCTAAATGTGTCCCGCAGGGTGTTATGCATTGTTCCTGATACGGTGTTCAGTCACACCCATTGGTATGTGAGTTCTGCTACTGACGGAAAGTGCATAAGTTGCTGACCACTTCAGGTAGATGATAGCATAATAGAAGAGGTTAAACACCCATACGCCTGTGAGGGACACACCCGTCTGGGCAGTTGTGTCTTGCAAAATGACAGTTATGGCACATGGCCTGTGAGTTCGGGAATGGAGGCTATATAGTGTGTGTAGTGGTGTCAGACATCAATTTGTTGTATCAGTAACAGCTACATGTAATAGGAAACAGTATTATCAATTATAATGCTACATGAATAACCTTAACGTATGCAAACCGTGGAGGTCGTCCATGTACTACTGGCTGTGGGTCAGACCTCTCAACCAATTGGGGACAAATTTCAACAGAATCACGGACAAGTCAAGAAAACACAAGGACAATCATGGACACATTTAAAATATTAGAGCTATTAACTGGAAACATTGACAGAATCAGAGCATATGAATTAATACACATTTTCTGAAGTAAAAGAAGTTTGTAACTCTTAATTATTGTCATTATTCATTAAGTGTAATTCACCACCTTTCCTCCAAATGTCACTAGTTTTAGGAGGGATTAAGAGGGACAGAGTTAAAATTTGATTCAAAATCAGGGACGGCCCTGAAAATCAGGGACAGTTGAGAGGTATGCTGTGGGTATGTGTTGCCTCGACACATGTGATAGCTCTACATATAGGGTCTATAGGGCCGCCACCAGTCTGAACGGCCAAAGTGGAACCTGCTCTGTAGAACTGTCAGATGTACCAGGGCAGAACATACTTACAGCCATGCATAGTACAGAAATATACATATCGGAGCAAATCAAAGCGTAGTCTAGCAGCAGTATAGTTGCTTATGCTACTACATATGACATATCGACGTGTCAGGTATACAAGACCTGTAACAAGCAACCAGTACAGACACCTACAACATGAGAAGGCCCCTAATCAGGACAGTTGCAATGGCTAGAGTATTGTCCATACCACTCAACTGTCCCTGAATGTCAGGTACATCCCTGAGTTTGACTGAAAGTCTAACTGTGTCCTTCTTAATCCCTCCTAAATGTAGTGGCTGTTGAAGGAAAGGTGGTGAATTACACTTACTGACTAATGACAATAAGTAAGAGTTATAAACAACTGTTACTTCAGAATATGTGTATTATGTCATATGCTCTGATTCTGTCAATGTGTCAAGTTAATAGCACTACTTTTGTAAAAGTGTCCCTGTTTTTCATGACCTGTCCCTGATTCTGCAGAAATGTGTCCCCGATTGGTGGAGAGTTCTGGTATTGTCACATGTGATGTGTGATGAGGGACTGTCCCATGCAAAGTGGGAAAGGTGTCACTCCTACAGTCTCCTGTCGTGCAATCTGAAAGGTGGTCAACGTGCAGTTGGTATGCGGTAGCATGACTCGGCAGACAGCTGCGTTAACAAACTCAAGTCACATGTCAGCATTGCAGAGTATCGGTTCCCATGTATCAGGCAGATGGGAGCAGATCGTATGAGGAACACGCATATAATATGATTACATCACTGGACAGGCCGCCGAGTCCATACAGTCGAACGGCTGCCGTCACAAAATGGTTACACATACCCGATACTGTAGTCATGTAGTCCGATGTAATACGCATCACAAGGGATCGCACACACCCAGCGTGAGTGACAAATGTAAGCGGAAATGTCGGAGAGCGAGCGGCTGTAAGCGTGTTTGTCTACCAGTATGCCAGTAGTGCCCTGTCAAAGAAATGTGGAGTGTAAACATGTATAAGGTGCTGTGACCAGAGGTCAGCAGTGCTTAACACTGTGCAAACCCACGCACAACAGCTCCCACCTGCTGGACTGTGCCTTACCCGGTTTGTATCCAAAGGCGTCGGCCTGTCCGCAAACAAAGAACCGCCCTATACACGTGATGGTAGAAGTACCCTGCGCACATAGCTCATGTGAATGAACAATAGACCATGGCATATGTACAGACAATAGACCGCAAACACCATACAGCGCAGACATCCAACAGTATAGCAATGTACTGGCAGATATGTCCGGACCACTGGTGTGTGCATGCCTGGCCATCCTGTGTTTCAGTGTGTGAGCATGCCCAGTATGACTGTTACGCATGTTGTAGACTGACAATACCATCATGTGTGTGAGCATGCAAAGTATGGTCAACTGTATTGCATGTGTCACATGTCCAGATAGTTAGTACTGTGTTGCTGACACCTCCATTCTACACAGACAGGTGACATTCTGTGTCTGCAGGGTAGCTAATGGTCATGTGGCATTGACATTTGCTACATGTCTGTATAGCGTGGGGGGACATGCAACCACAGTCCTTCACAGCACCATGGGTGGTGCACATGACTCTCACATGTGTAGGTGTGACGGGGCACAGCCAACAGTTGTACACATCTGCCGCTACTGTACTGGTCTGCCGGGTACTCCATGTCAGTGTGTGGACCTACCTAAATTGCTGGTTGGAGGGATACCAGGGTATGTCAGTTCCCAGCATTAATTACCAGCACAGTGGTGTTGGACATCCTATTACACATCCTACATCAAACAGCCTGGCCTGCTGTCATCTGTGTGTGTCATAGGGGGTTGGGGTCAGTCATTGGGCATATCCATAGGCCATCGTATATCATTTGTCTGTATTGGTCCACATCTGTCCAGCTGCATGGAACGTGTGTGGGCTGTATGGACACACATGATGGTCAGCCCATAATCTGCAGTGGGTAGGACACCCTGTGTACTACAGGCTACCATTGTGACCCCGTATGTGCTACAGAGGTCATGGTGCCACTATGGATGTGTACTGTCTGCTGCCCTAACATTTGGCCACCACAGTCACTTGTATGCTCACATACATACCAGAGCAATGGGTAAGTACACATTCTAATACAACCGCCACTTGTTAGGTCAATAGACATACCCTGGTTGTGTTACGGACTTGAGGATGGTGCTGGAGTGCTGCCTATGTCGGATGCACACAGTGCACCTCCCATACATGGCCGAGCACAGGTACTGTCATGTTTGGCATCCATTGTACTGTGTGCTGGTCAGAGCGGAGAAATCCGTGGGTACCTACTGTGTCAGTGCATATGCCTTGTGTTGCCTCTTTGCCAAGGGCAGGTCATACTGTGCACGGGCTGTCGCCGACTGTGCCCTACTCAGGTAGTTCCTTCACCAAGTCACACTGTGCCTGTACAGGCCTTGGCAGTGGTGTTGGGCTGTGTGGCCCTGCCCCATGCTGTTCCTGCTGCAACTGTTACTGCAGGTTAACATTGTGTAGCATAGCAAATAACATAACAACATGTATGCATGTAGCTTGTGAATACTGCAGAGCCCCAACAGATGTGTCCGGATACCAGAACTGTGAACCGAGCATCCCAAACACATGCACATGTATATGTCTTGCCTGTGCATCCGCCTCAGTATGGTGTGAGTGTTCAGGTGTGTGTGCATTGCTGATGGGTGTTATAAGCCACTACACCAGTGTTTACCTAGCATCCCCACTAGGAGACTGTAGGGGTGTCCACATAGGCATTGGTGTGCTACAGCTGTGTCAGACGCCATATATCGGACACATCACAGCTTCCAGGGCAGACAGCACACACATTCAATCTCATGCCCTGGCCATCGCATAGGGCCTAGCTGTTGGAGGGTATGCCCCTGCACTGACTGTAGGCCCTACCCTGCTCCCGGGTGGTGCTACGTGTGCAGGCTATAGCACCCAGTACCCCAGGGTACTCATCCATGTGGTTGAACAGATTCATATTGCTGGTCCACTAATCACGTATGTGGAGGACCTGTACGTGCTCACTAGCATGTGTTGACATGGCATCTGTGAACTGGTGCAATACTCTGGATGCAGATGCCTGTGAGATACCCATGATATCCCCAGTTGTGCTGTGTGAGGTACCTGTGGCTAGTACACCTAGGACAACACATCCCATGGTATCCACTGTGATGCGTTCCCCTCGGCCTGTGTGATGTGTTAGGCACAGGTCAACAAGCTGCTGTAGGAGGTCTCTGTCCACCCCATAGTGCTCCAACATCCCCAGCCCATGTAGACCCTGGTAAGTCACCCTCGGTCTATAAAGTCTTATGTCACCCCAGTAAGGGTTGTTCGGCAGCATACACATCCGCACTGCCCCAGCCTCCTGCACATGTTGGTATATGTTGCCTGCTGCAGCCCGTGTCATTTGGTTGGACTGTGTCGTGAAATGTCCCTGCAGGTATACACCAGTGGTGTAGAGTGTGGATGAAACATGTGTGTATGCTGCTTGCTCGCATTAATGTACTGTTCATGTGTGGGCTGGCCATGTCATCAGCTGATTGTGCTGATCAACACCTGTTTGTGCAGCCTGGACACCCTGACTACCCCACCACTGCTGTCATCCCTCCCAACATCACCAGGCAGGTATAGACACACCCCTAGCTTAGGTTTGCTAAGGCAGGAGCAGTCCCGAGGCACAGTTCTGCAATGTACGTACAGTATGCCTGACCCCCCTCCCATGCTGTCAACTATATGCGAGACCTGCACCTGGCTGACTACACACATACACTCCAGGGACCAGCAGCACACCCTGGTGATAAATGTGATACACCATAGTCAACCTCATCTGCATAGTATAGTCTTCTAATGAATAGTTATATGACCCATACCGAACCTCCAACATATTAACCACTGCTCAGTGTCACTCAGATCCACACACAACTGGCAACAGGTGCCTTACCATCACCATATTCGATGTCCCATGGTCTTCCCAGCAACAAAATAACCGGTGTCTACATGACTACAACCCATGGCCCTGCACACCACAGACGATGTGCATTAACACCACGCCATGGCAGATATACATAGATCCCAGGTTATCACGTACAGATCATCCGGCACAAATAGTCAATAGTGCTGAAGTCCCCAGACATATGTTCACATCTATGTCCACCTCTACATCTACATATATCACATATATTATTTGTAGACATATATACATGGACATATATATATATATATATATATATATATATATATATATATATATATATACACACACATATACATGTACACATATGTAGATATGGCATTTATGTCACAACAGCGAACCACATGACAGCAATGCATTAGACAGGAATGGAAAGGAAACTACATGTGCCACCTGCATCATGTAGTGTTGTTAATATCAAGGCACGTGTGTTATGTTGCGTCACATGGGTCAGACCGTAGCAAGGGTAAGAGTAGGGCTGCTGACAGTTACTCACCAGACCTATTGGTGACTGTATGTGTTGACAACCCAGTGTCTTGGCAGAATATGCGGGCTGTGGACATTAAATAGGTCAGCAACAAAACAAACTGGACACATCCTGCAGCTAGCCACCCACAGATACCAACACATACGGTATAACTGCCAAACACACACCTGCCATGCCCTGGAATCGAGCATCTACCTGTCTAGTCTACCACACTACAGCATTATGCAGTAACAGAATGCGCTACCGAGTTCTGGCATCACCGCACTCCCACAGGCATACTTCTAGGTGGATGACATCATCCGCAAAGGCAAAGACGCCGATAGGGAATGTATGTGGTGTGAGCCATCTAAAAGCATTACTCTGTCCCCAGGCAGCTGGAAACACACACACACACAGGCACACACCTGGCAGGGCTGGGAGTCGAACATACACCTAACTACCTTATCACACTACAGCATTACGCAGTTACAGAACAAGCTACCGAGATTACTGAACACAGCACTCCCAGAGGCATACTTCTAGGTGGGTGACATCATCCGCAAAGGCAAAGACGCCGATAGGGAATGTATGTGGTGTGAGCCATCTAAAAGCATTACTCTGTCCCCAGGCAGCTGGAAACACACACACACACCTGGCAGGGCTGGGAGTCAAACATACACCTAACTACCTTATCACACTACAGCATTACGCAGTTACAGAACGCTACTGAGATTACTGAACACAGCACTCCCAGAGGCATACTTCTAGGTGGGTGACATCATCCGCAAAGGCAAAGACGCCGATAGGGAATGTATGTGGTGTGAGCCATCTAAAAGCATTACTCTGTCCCCAGGCAGCTGGAAACACACACACACACACACCTGGCAGGGCTGGGAGTTGAACATACACCTAACTACCTTATCACACTACAGCATTACGCAGTTACAGAATGTGCTACCGAGATTACTGAACACAGCACTCCCAGAGGCATACTTCTAGGTGGGTGACATCATCCGCAAAGGCAAAGACGCCGATAGGGAATGTATGTGGTGTGAGCCATCTAAAAGCATTACTCTGTCCCCAGGCAGCTGGAAACACACACACACACACACTTGGCAGGGCTGGGAGTCGAACATACACCTAACTACCTTATCACACTACAGCATTACGCAGTTACAGAATGCGCTACCGAGATTACTGAACACAGCACTCCCAGAGGCATACTTCTAGGTGGATGACATCATCCGCAAAGGCAAAGACGCCGATAGGGAATGTATGTGGTGTGAGCCATCTAAAAGCATTACTCTGTCCCCAGGCAGCTGGAAACACACACACACACACACACACACACACTTGGCAGGGCTGGGAGTCGAACATACACCTAACTACCTTATCACACTACAGCATTACGCAGTTACAGAACGCGCTACCGAGATTACTGAACACAGCACTCCCAGAGGCATACTTCTAGGTGGATGACATCATCCGCAAAGGCAAGGACGCCGATAGGGAATGTATAGAGAGTGAGCAGTCTGAAAGCATATTACTGTCCCAAGGTAGACGTAGACACACACACGGCAGTGGTGTGATCGGGGCAACTAAATATCTACGGAGCACTACAACAACACTACATAGATACGGGACGCGCCACAGACAGTACACCCTTCAAGACAGTCAACCAGTGTGTTCAATGTAGGCATCCATCGTGATGTTGTAAATGGACATCTGTTGCCTGGATGACCACCATCGCTATACAGGATGTCAATGGCCATGCCCATACACAGAGGCACATCACCGACACAAGGTGTCACTGGGCATGCCCACACGCTTAGTATCACATGTCCATTTGGAATGTACTGTGTGTCCATCTACACAATGGCATACTGGGCATGCTCACACACTTAGCAGTTGCAAAGGGCCGTCTTGCATGCACACGGATTCTAAACACAGAAGGGCACAGTTTGGAATGTACTGTGTGTCCATCTACACAACGGCATACTGGGCATGCTCACACACTTAGCAGTTGCAAAGGGCCGTCTTGCATGCACATGGATTCTAAACACAGAAGGGCGCAGTTTGGAATGTACTGTGTGTCCATCTACACAATGGCGTACTGGGCATGCTCACACACTTAGCAGTTGCAAAGGGCCGTCTTGCATGCACACGGATTCTAAACATGGAAGGGCACAGTATGGTGTTACTGTCCCCACGTACATGAAGGCCACTCACATGTACTGACCAGTACACACTCAGGAGCCATCACAGATGTCTCAGGTGCAGATCACAGAGGTACACACCGCAGTCTACAATGTAGCCCTCAGACATCACCATGTCGTTGGACCAGCAATACACAGCCATACATTACCACAACACTGTGTGACTCATGACCAGTGGACTGTACATAGGTCTACAGCAACTGTGCAGACTACACATGTACCGACAGGGTTCCATCATGTGTTATGCATTGCAATGATACCACTGTAATAACCAGGTCGGCTCTACACATACCAGGGGCCCTGGGTCTTACACAGCTGTGACAGATGACTGTCGCTGTACACCCAAGAACACACATGTTTGGATATGACATACATGTAATCGCAGTGGATATGTGCATGGACCACACACACAACACATATGTACATAGCATAGCTTTTGCTGTCCTCCATGCAGACAAGTGGCTACAGCAATCACACACACAAATGGAAGGTGGGTCCATGGCTGTTGAATGCTAACAGTACATGAGGTAGCAATGTTGACCGAGGACACATTCCCTCTGTACTAGTTACCCATGACACCCATCATATCATACAACAGTCCATGTGTTATGTATGTCATCACACATGTCCACCAATTGCAATGCATACAAACATGGCTACATGACAGGCATGTAGGACCAACACACATGTACAACTTGTAGTGTGCATGCAGCTACCATGCATGTGCAGTAGCTGATGTATGTAACTCATCTGTGCCTAACTACAACATGCAGTTGCAATGCAGCCCCATCATTGACACCTGTATATGGTGACATACTGACAGTACGGTAGGATGTACATCAGGTATGGATGGATGTGTGTACATAAAGTGGTGATCCACCTGTGCAGATGGATGTTTGCCGGGGACGGCTCACAGGTGTGTCACACGCCATCCTACCATTACATGTGCAAACAGTACGCTATGTTACTGTTACTTGACGGTGAAGACATAAAACCTACACAGCGGTCAGGTGTTACTGACTGTATGTCACTTGACACCTGTAACACTTACATCCTCCCGTGTGCATATAGCAGCACAATTGCCGGACGTAGCGTTGGTACACATAATGCGGCCAATACTGCTGCATGTCTGTCAGACGTATCATCATATAGCAGGTGTATCATTCACAGTACTGCCATGTGTGTTTGCTTGTGTGACCATATATGCCACATATGGTGGGGAATACATCCCAATTGTTACACACCCCTGTACACTGTTGTAGAGATCTGTACATACTGCAGTGTGGAAAGCATGACGTAGGCAGGGGTGGTGTGTGTATCACACACATCAGCTATCCGTATGTGTATGACATTTGTGGTCTCCACAGTGTGTGTGTGTGTGTGTGTGTGTGTGTGTGTGTGTGTGTGTGTGTGTGTGTGTATGTATGGCTGTCTGGTGCATGGAGTGAGGGTGTATGCTACCATACAGAACACACAGGATCCCTAACCCCTCATGGTGATGCAGTCTACTACCCTGTTGATGCCATCGGTCTCAGCCGTACTGGCTACCTGTACATGTTCTTACTCTGTGTCGCATCGTGTGGGTGCACAGTACTGTGAGGGTGATGACCACATAGGCAGGGGTCCTCACCTCAACACTATGGGGTGTGCGTTATAGTGTTGTTGACCCCGTGAGTGTGGGCATGTTCCTGTAATGTGACAGGGTATTACTGCTACACAGTGAGGCCTCATGCTATCAAGTGGCCTCTAACGTTATCATCGGCCAGACCGCTGTGTACAACCCCTGCACCATGTCAACATACCTGTGATGTGACCTGGTATGGATGTCACGTCTCTAGCCACTGTAGCCTATTAAACTGCCCACATGCTTCTGGATCAGTATATGTGTGGACATCTGTGGTATGTTAGCCTTTCCAACAGTCAGGTTGAGGCTACGTATAGCATGCTGATATTGCCATACGTGCCTGTGAGTACTCCACAGTTACACATGGGAGACTGCAAACACTGCTACCTGTAGGCACATGCAAGTAGACCATAAGGAGGGAACCAGGGCATCATTACCAACATGCTGTTACTGTTGTTACCGAGACACATACTGTGAACATATAACAATGCCTGCTAAACCTGTACTACATGGTATGTCTGGTGCATGTTAACAGTACACAACTAATGTAATATACACTTCTCTCACTATTCTGTTCACCCTGTGCATCAGACCATTTGAGCATGTCCCTGCACCGATGGTGTGGATGACAGGGATGCGCACAGGCTTCATCATATGCACAGGGTGATAATGTTTGCCAGGGGCATAGGCTGCACCAATGGATGACATCATGTGTGTGGGTAAGGGCCGGTGATATGATTGGACATGTCTGTTCAGTATGCATGTGGGTGTTGTGGTGCCCTACAGATGTGTTTGCTGTGTGCGTGTATGTGTGCACACAGTTCTGCCTTTTGTGAGGCCTACACAGGGGTATTATTGACAGCTCCAGATTGTACAGACCAGGTTGTACAGCTCACTGTGTCCGGCCACGGCCACGTGACCTGTGCCTGCCAGGGGTTGCACGGGCACTACCAGGCAGAGGTACAGATTGGCTACTGTCCGATGACACATGTCCACTGGAACCGTGTCCCCACTGGGAACATCCAGGGCCATGTCCACATGGCCTGCTGTGTCCAGGTGTGGACAGCGCAGCACCAGCTGCACTGCTACTGCTACCGGCACTATGGGAGTGGGCATGTGAGGTGGCATGCTCACGTTGACCTGCACTGGGTGGTGTAGCTGGCCTACGTCCACGTGGCCTATGCCTCACTCCTACCAGATGTTCCAGCACAGACAGCTCACACTCATGGATTGCCATGCCACGGTCAAGGATTCTGACCATGTCACCCAATCGCCTGTCCAGAACATCAGCAATCTGCTGTTGAGCATTTGCCAATGCCTGGATGTTGTCATTTAGGGTATGGATAGCAGCCCTCTGCAGCCTCTGCCCTTCTCTGTTCTGCCATTCAGCACGTGCCTGTGCCGCCATTACAGTCTGGAACATGCGTCTGGTGATACCAGCTGCTGCGCTCTGTCCTGCAGGTGCATGTCTGCCAGAGGTCCTCCTACGAGCAGCACCGGCCACATGCCTGTGTGGCACATCTGCAGTCATTACACTGACACCATGGTGTGGAGACACACCTTCTGTAGCCACCACACATTCCTGTTCCACGCTAACAGACGCTGACTGTCCTTCCTCTATGGCCACTGGTGATGCGGTATGTGTTGGCAGCAGAACTGTGTGTGGGGAAGAGGGGGACATAGCTGGGATGGCAACCATTGGCACAGATTCTGCCCCTGACAACCCTGCCTGTACCTCATGCATATGTTCATCACTGCTAGTATCTGTGGGGACACTAACATCAGATGGACCGCAGGAGGGTAACGCACCTACATCACCTGTGAATGCAAAGAAAGACTCTAAATTACAATAGACACACACACACACACACACACACACACACACACACACACACACACACACACACACACACACACACACACACACACACACCATGCATGTGATTTGACAGATGGCATGCAGCATGCCTGTGATACAGCAGACGGCATGCAGCTCAGACATTAATAGTGTTAGTTAGCATACCTCCCTGGGGTGCACACTACAGCAAGCAGGTGTCATATCAGTAGCCATGCAGTTCACACAATCATGGTAGTATGCATGCATCCCAGTGATACACCATGTGGACCAGAACAGGATAACAGTACACATGGCTGACGTGACCTTGACATGTAATCTGCTGACGTGTGCATTAACATGCATACATGTCTGACACAATGGTGTCCTGACACATGTACAGCATCGTAATGGGCATCACATTGCGGTGTTGTCTGTATGCCCTACAGATAGAATGCATGTTTAGCAAATGTGCATGAGCATGGAAGGGTAGTGTGAGCCATCTACATTGCTATACAGTGTGAAGTACAGACACTGTGCCATTGCATGGCATCATGAGGCATCTATATTGCTATACAGTGCATAATATGTACACATTGCATAGCCATAACTGCATGCATACCCATGACATAACTGTGGATTGTGACCCACGATGCTGAGGTGTATACACACCAAACCATGCTGTGTCATGTGACAGGTCACTGGAGGACCTACAGATGACACCCCTGCACAACTACTACAGAGTCTTAGCTGCCTGGCAACCATGTCCACACATAGCAGACTTGTCAATTCACCATGTCCCACATGACATTGATGTACCACACACACGAGGTGCACAGCTAACGGTGATGTCCTACAGCAGCAAGGGAAATGTACAGTATCTGTGGCCTGATGTGGTGTCAATGTCTGTGGAAGCTGTAGAGGTGACTACTGTCATGCTATGACACAGTCGTGATGTTCAACACATCTTATATGGTAGACTTCAGTGACACCTCCACTAGCTGTGCACAGGCTTTTAGGATGTCCAGTGTACCACATCAACTGTATAATCAGTCAACTAAGGCTATAATTGGACCATGTGTGGACAATGTGCAACAGGGTGTATACACATCACATCTACTGTGTGGCTACGTGTCTCAGGCCATCCCCATGGCCATGTGTGCACATGTGTTGGCCAAATGTGTGTGATGGCCATCAATCTCACATGTCTGTGTTGTCCCATATGACATACACCCATAGATGTCAGATATGTCACCATCCACAGGGCTATGCAGACAACGGGTTGTATGTTTGGTATGTGGGGTATGGGTTATGGGATAGTGTGACAATATTGCAGCCAGAACACTACGTGTCTGGGACATGTCAGATGGCACATCACAATGTGTGCACCCATTGCAGGGGCATATAACACAATGGTGACTCCTGTGGGCTGCCCATATCACAGCTCACTGTGTGGTACTGTTTGCGTACCACACGTGTTGTTCCAATGTATAGTACATATGCCTACATTGTACAACACCTCCACCATTGTATGCACAGCTGTCCACACATGTAGCAATGACAAATACTGTGGTTTCATGTCGGTGTATCATTTCATTTGTATATATTGCACATGGGTGGCCAGTGTGAATGATGGGTGATGCGACCTGTATATCGTGACTGGACCGAACATCAAGTGTACAGGTGTTAACTGGCCACATGGTGAATAGATCTATGCTTTAACATGCCTGATACTGATGACAGTCTCACCTGCAATGGACTGATGTCTGTGCGGCATGCCAGAGGTACCTGTATAGGGGTGACACAGCAGTTTGAACATTATCCATGACTGTATGACAGCCACAGGGTGCACTGTGCATGTTAACACATTCGCCTGTACAATAGCATATAGTATGCACATGTGTGCATACACAGGGTAGCATACTGTAGTATGCAGCATGTGTGTAAACATACCTTGCATATGATGTTACATTACATAATGTACAGTGACACATGCAACTAAATGGGATATAATAGCCATATGTGCAGTAGTGACTTACCAGGCAACTCCAGGCTCATTGGTTGGGAGACACCCACCTCCACGATGGCAGCTAGTGTTTGTGGATGCTGTTCTGAGGGTGTCCCCAGACTGGCCAGTAGCTCCTCGGTGTGTGTGAGTGGGGGCTGGGTTGGTGGCCCACCACCTGTTCCACCTTGTTCCCTGGTGATTGCAGTGGCACGCTGTTTTGCATGTCATATCAAGTCCATGCAGTGTCTGCGCACCTGCTGGTAGGTGCGGTTATGGCCACCCACATCATTCACCCTCCTGCGAAGATCCTGCCACAGGTCGTCACGCTGCTGGGCATGCTGTGGCACATGGCTGAACAACACCTCATAGTTCTCATGGAGGTACGGGATGAGGACATCATCCTCCTGGCGGCTGTACGCTGGCAGGCGTGTATGAGGCATTATCTGTAAGACATAATGATGGTGACAGGTCACAGTATCAGAGATGTACAGAGATACTGCTGCACATACATTTCTAGTAAATCTAGTACATCTGCACAGTTATCTTTGCAAATCATCATGACACTGACATGACTGACATGTTTGTGTCACACACATGTAACACCCGTTATGCATTGGATATCATCACCATATATGTGTGTCACCTCATTACATTGTTCATACTCCATGTGAATGCTGTCTTGATGTGGGCATGTCTGTTTGCCTGCACTGGTGTTCTTACCTATCAGCACATGCCTGGATGTGTCCACGGTAATGCTGTTGACCTTGATGCTGTGTATATGTCACATATCAACACATACACTGCCTTAATGGACTTGAGCAGTGACAATGCACACATACATGGAAACCTTTACATGCATGTGTTTTGCCATATACATCTACACGGCACTGTACAGCTGTTCAACATCCTGCCACGGATCGCCTGTGTTGCACATGTGATAGACATGGGACAATGGCTAGTCGGACGTCATTCGCAGGGATGGTTATCAACTATAGCATGTATGGGCAAGGTTTCCTAGCTGTATCCGACAGCCATTTTGCCACCGCGAGGTGCATCAGTGCCACATTACTGATCCAGACAGTTGATACTACATCTACCATGCGGCCATCACACCATGTATGACAGAGATGACATGTGCAGCTTTGATGGACAGGGTTGCATGGTATGGCGGGAGTATGTCACATGTATGGCACAGGGATCTGTCCAGCATGTGGCGATCCTAGTAGTAGGATGGTGGCTGTCCATGACGTATGTCTTTCAGATCAGGATATGGACATGTAGCATGTCCAACATCATAGTGTAGCACATGTCTTTATGCAAGGTAGACAGCATGCTGCATAGTGGAGGTGAGGATTGTGAAGGCTGGTATCGCCCATCCACGCATAAAGGTGATATGTGATCCAATATTGGTCACCCGAGTGCTGTGTATGCCTGTCCAATGATCTCCATGCTCATGGATGGCACCCTGTCATGACATGGGTACCTCGTATGACTACCTAAGGGGCCTGGAGATGTCACCAACTCAGGGAGGTGAACTGCACAGCACCATCCCTTACACAGTGTCCATAATGTTGACCGCAGCCTAGGTGGTAGTTAATGGGTACAGGGATATTCACCTAGCGGTGACAATGCTGATATCATCCATCAGAATGTGCACATATGTCACACACCTCACCCACAAAGCCCATTCTGTATGTTGTTCACAACACTGAGACAGCTATTGCTCATAGGTCATGGCCATTCACATCCTTACATACACAGATGCCTCACATTTGTCTGTGTGGTATGGGCTACAATGAGGGTGGAGTACAACACATTAACCCTGTTTTACTGTAGCTGGCACTGGTGTGATATGCACATGTCACTCTGGCACCTTTTGTAGTGTTGATTCTGTCAACAGGCCACTGGTAGAACACTCCTGTGACATACGAAGGTATATGTAGTCAAACATCCGTACTGTCATGTACATCTGTACTGCTAACATCTACATTGATAATGGTTCATGGACTTGCAGACCATACTCAGCAGGGTTATAGTGCGGTGCCACCAATTATGACTGTCGTCACCACTTGTGGGTTGATATTATCCAACACCCTATCTGTATTGTATTTCCATGCTCAGCACTTGTTCAGAACTTGTGAGCACTTCATGAGCTACTGATTAATATAGCACCCATTCCACACCATTTCTCACAAGTACACTGTCTGTCCTTACATTTCCAGCTTGCTTACAGTACAACAGCTGTTGTACACACGTAACTCACATATCTTGTGAGACATGGTTGTATATACAGGCATGTCCAACTGTCACGTACCAGTGCTATTGCCTGTCTATATGATGAATATGTCATACATGTGGCAATAGAGCAATTGTCTCATGTACACAGTCAATGCTCACCTCCCAACATACGACACTACAGCCTGTGGGAGATGCACATATGCAGCCCTGCTGGGGTAATGCTGTCACCAACCCTGACTGCACCTGACAATCATGTGGGGATGTGTAACATTTGCAACACACCCCACTCATCACATAGTCTCACAAGATCTCCACCACCACAGGCCACACATATGAGTACAACTTGTGCAGTACCTCTCCATACTCTGTGTAGGCACCAAAGGCAGCCCCATCACCAAACACAACAACAATAACTTATAGCCCACAGACTCATGTGTGCCCATCACATACAGCCAATAGGGTGTTATAACATACACAACACACCTGTCATAGGTGACTCTGTAGGCGGTCACACTGATGTTCCACTCAGCAGGCTACACAAGGCGATAGTCGCTTACATCTTGCTGTCGGGTAACTGGTTCTGCAACATAACCTATGCACCCATGCCACACCTCACCAGGTACAATTTGACTGTCATTCTCCATGTTAGTGTGACTGCCCTGAGATGCAACTTCACAGACTACGTGTGCAGGGACATGCAATAGCTCACCGGTCTTGTAGCCCTGAAGGTATGGGCCAAGCCCTGGGGAGCATTATGCATTCATCCGGACCTGATACCACTGTACAATGACTGACTGTGTCACTTCAACAGTTGCCTATGCTTCTGCTGTCATTCCACAGGCATCTGGTATCTGTCCGCTTTGACTGACATGGTCAACAAAACACGATGCTTTGGCACAGATGACCTGCACCTGTCAGCCCTGGGAGTACAGATAACATGTAAGGCTCTTGCTGCTTCTATACTGCCTGTCTTGCACAGTTTCCAATAACATTCACCACCAGAACGGGAACAGGCAAGCAAAACATGGGGTCATGTGATGCAATGCTTGACATCTTCATCTCTGATGCAAGCAAGGCACTCCTTATAATGGACCACTTCAATATCTCTGCAGTGACTGGGACCTGCCTCTAGGCTCTGCAGAGCACACCTGCAATGACAGGTTATACACAGACCATACCTTTCAGTCATGTAACCTGGACCGCACACCCACGGCTGAGGTGTTCCCATATTCCACTATGTTGTACACACATCCTGGCTAGTTACTTAGCACAATGCATCAGAGGTGCTCCACGTGCAACTAACTGTGGCCAGAACTGCTATACACATTGTAACAAGCTATGGATTCAACAACATACCCCACGGTTACCAGACCTCATTTCTTGGTGTACTGGACAGTAGGGCTCAGACAGGTACTACTGATGTGAGACTGACACTACCCCACACTTAACTGGGATAGCCACTCATGTACCGACACATTAGGCCAATGCTGTCCGGGATTCATAACCTCCACTCGGCTGGATCAACCCATACACACCACCTCCAAGACCAACAATATCCTTGACATGGACACTACCAACATGTGACTGGTGTTCCACACCTGGGGTTATCCCTCATTGGTGGATTCCGAACATATGCTAATCACCCTTGTTATCCACATCCCGGCACCACACCCTTCACGGCATACACAGTACAAGAGTACTACAACGCCTACTACAGATGTCTTATGACAGCAGTAGTTAACGTCATGACACCCGTGCAGATGGACAATGCACATACAAATGCTGAAACATACCCCAGTGCACTTCATTAGCACTTACACGACTGCATGGATCATGCTATTCCACACAGAGCCATGATGGTACCCACCAGATAACGGACGCCACTCTGGGGTCCAGTTCCATGGACATAATTTACAACAACAGGTGGAGGCTGTTGCAAAGTGGAGTACAATCCCATGGGTGGGGTAGCTCACTGGTCAGCCTCAGTAGGGCTACAGGATCCCTCATCACATACTCTGAAACTAGCTACGTAAACATTACTGCGACACATTCCAGGGTGTACCACAAGGCATTATGGAGGTATGTCAGTAGTCAATGGCAATACCCACATCTGCTCTGACATACAACAGTTACTCAGGAACATTACAGAACCAGGTGATGTTGGCAACATGCTGGCGGATGGGTTCAATGCTAACATTACACCCTCTCACTCCCTACAGGGCCACAATCCATGCAGGAACATTGCGGTGTCCCTGCGGTCACACCTACACAGTACTAACCTGCACTCTATATGGCCTGGAACACTGGCCCCATGTGACCATCCAACATCCCAGGCTGTGATTTACACAAACCTCTGAACGACATGTCTCCCCACTTGGCCACCATATTCAGTAATAGCCTTGTATCAGACATTGTGGCCCCTGAATGGCACACAGCAACAGTTATCACACTCCACACAGGTGGTGCCACAATGCACGAGGGGGACTATTGCCCTACACACCTGACTGGACTGTTCTGCAAGGCTATGGGGCACATCATCATGGAAGTCATTCACAGAGACATTGGTGGGCTCCGGTCCTTTGATGCCACCCAGGTTGGACTTGTTAGGGCCAGAGCATGGCTCCTACACCTGGTGGACTCCTTTCATACAGTTACCAGGGTAGTTGATGATGGTAAGGGGGTCCACACAGCCTACATTGTCCTCTCATTGCCTTGCAGCACCGTTCTCCATTCTGGTATTGACAACATACACATCCACCTGCACATCGACCCCTATGTCTCAGGATGTTATGCAAAGTGGCTCACGGACAGGACACACACAATGAGGGTAGCATACCATAGTACCTACTGTATTTCAGTTACACTTGGCATACCACAGTCCTCAGTCATAGGGCCCCTCATGTTCGGTATATGCTTCCCTGAGGTACAGGCTAACACAGAGGGACTTTCCCTGCCTAGCTTTACAGACAACTGCATACAAAGTGCCATGATTGATCCACCAGCTGATACTGACCCCCTCCATAAGGGTGTCACTGTGACGGATACCTGATATCAATATCATGGCCTCAAGCTGCATGACACAAGGTGCATGAACATCCCCTTTGCATTACACCATTCACCCACTGACTATCACATAGGTGGTAGTCCCCTACATACATGTCACATTGTATGTGCTCGTAGTACACACGTATGTCGCACCCACTCCTTTGATAACCATATTGCCACTGTAGCGTGGATATCCTTCTACGTGGCCACACTTATCTGTACTGGGTTTGTAGCTGGAACATAGGCACCCATTGTACCTCTGAACTCCAGACGTATACACACATTCAAGGGTACAACACCCCATTTAGGGTGTACCTTACACAACAGCTACGGCTTTACATACCACAACATTAACACGCCATGACGTTTATTGAGCTCCGACGGTTGAAGTATGCAGAACTACGGACACCACGTCTGTACACATTTGCATACTACATACTCAGGGGTGACCTCTGCTGAACAGACAGGGCCCATGTCCACAACAATATTCATGGATATACTCCACATAAGCGACATAAGCAAAAGCCACTGTGAGCAACATGCTCATGGATATGTGCACACACGCAACGATGAGTGGGATGTGCTTGAGGGTTACATTCCCAAACCAGACACTCACCATGCTTTGGAACATGATTCCTATGTACATCACGCAGGGACACTCAGTAGCACTGTTCATGTGATACCTCACTTGGTGGATGGGAGACACATGTACGCCAGGGATCACTGCAGTGGCTGTACTGTGCAGAGGTGCAGGTAACACATGGCTCTGCTGTTCACAGACAGGACACTACCCTAGAGAGGTGCCGCTGGTGTGAACACTGTAGTTGTGCTTACACATAGACTTGCCAGACTGCATAGTACCCCACTATGAACCTGTGAAGCTATTACATGTCCTTTGTGCATGGTTAATTGAGTAGCCCTTCCATTTAGATTAGCTATCATGCTATTACAGTGTCCCGTGACTACAAGCCATATGTATCCTGTTATTGTATATTGTACATGCCAATAGACGATACCTTTGGTATGCATGATATGCCTGTTATGCTGTGTAGAATATCTGACATATCTACCTACAATACTGTACATTA
The DNA here is from genome assembly GCF_019279795.1 of Protopterus annectens. Taxonomy (NCBI): domain Eukaryota; kingdom Metazoa; phylum Chordata; order Ceratodontiformes; family Protopteridae; genus Protopterus; species Protopterus annectens. The sequence continues at coordinate 835,779,610 of NC_056739.1, forward strand.
CACATATTTTACATAGTATCCCATAATGCAAAGCATACTTGCACAGCGGGACCACCTTAGACATGTCATTGTCGTTATATGCCCATACACATGCCTACTGTGATGGTATATCAACATATACTATCCCCTGCTATGGCACGTACTTGTTGGACATACCCTACCACTGACGGCGGGTGGTATGGAATTGTTCTGTTTAAAGCCCTCATGTAGCATCCCTTGTGGTGTCTGTGATGTTTACCTTGTGGCCCACTGCAGGACACACAATTTCTACAAGCGTTACTATGCTCAGCAAGACATCACTACATAATACCTTTTCCCACTTTATGCATTGCGGACACTTTTAATTAATACAAAACAGGCTATACATACACTAACATAATTAATACAAAACAGGCTATACATACACTTACATACCGAGTGTTCTACATACCTTGTTATCATTCTGGACTTTCATAACTATCTCTCTTACACTGTTTAAACAGTTCTATGGTATGAGCATATGGTTTGAATGTCTGGCAAGTCATCCTTATATACGTCGATACCTGTAACATGTGGTTTCCTGCCGCCAATTGGTGTTCCTGAGTGACTTATTACTTGCACATCAGCTGTGCAGCTACTCCATTCACCAATTACGTGGCAACAGTGGGGTATAATTGAATTCTCCACTTGGGCATTGCCCATTTGCCCTACCTTCGGGGAGACGGCCTGTATTGTGTTTTGTTGTGTGTAATTGCAACTGCTATGTGTAGAGACATGTATAGTTTGGATTCATGTCCCCCGTGGATTGTGTGTGATGGCTAGAGTATGTGGTTCTACATGTGAGTGTACCTGTCATCCCAACCATCTGATAAGGGACTATTGCAAACAAAACCTGTAACATCGCCGTTTGTTCCATTATACAATGGCTACGATTTCACATGGTGCCTTTAAATGTGTCTCTCACAAGGTATGTTAACGCTTCTGCAGATGTAATTGACTGACTGGATGTTTGTGCTGTAATTACAGTCTGTATTGCTATAGTTTCATGTGTGGGGGATGTAGGTGGGTGTACGTAGCATATACAGGTTTGTGGGGCTTGCATTTCTACATATTCCATATATGTGTGTGGGCTCCGTCTCTAATTAAAGAGCTATCAGTTAGTAGACTTTTGTTACGGGATTATACATTGGGCCATTGTTAATTGGTTTCTATATAGTATGCAGGTGAGGTTGATACTTCCATACCTCCGGAATTACAGTGATATGTAAAGGGATGTTACTAACTGACAGCTGTCCCGTGTATTTCTGTCCCAGATATTTGCAGTCATTGCAGTTGTGTTGGTAACTGAACCTCTTTGGCATGGGTTGCCACCTTTTCAAATGGCCATTGTGGGACACTTGCGGGACACACATCGGTGTTTACAGGCCGACACATACCCATGGTCAGTACACAGGATAGCACATACTTTTATCCTCAATACATACTTATTGTTGTAGGACTTTGGCTACTTATCATATTGCATGTAACATTTACGTTTCTTACATACAGGCATAACTATTTAATGCAACTATTACATAATATATGGGACATAATAATGTCCTACAATCTCGGACAGTTGCCCTTTGTAATGTTTTATGTCAGGACACAACTGCCCAGGGAGGGGCTGTCCCTCCTAATGTGGGACAGGTGGCAACCGTATGCCTATGGCTAGCTATAACCACACCTACCGTAATGATCTACCTCCGAGTTGGCACTAACAGACACACGATGCAGACACACACACACACATTACAGTCACATGGAAATGCACACGGCACCCTCAACACACACATACACAGACTACGGCAATCACAAACACAGTTGAACACAGTACCTACGTGGACCGCAACACCGGCAGCGGTAACTAAATGTCCCTTCATATCGTGATAATATTACTCGCGGTTCTAGTGTTCCGGTACTGTGTTCTTTCGGTCTTTCAGCCTCGTGGTTATGCGTGTCGGTATGTGACACATTCCATAGTTGGCGGTGTCCTATTTATTTGTACCTCCAAGGTTTTATGAATGTCGTTGACCTATCTATATATTTGCAGATATCGGTGAATCTGTATATATCAACATATATCTCTCTATCACCCTTTCTATCTGTATTATATCTATATATATATATATATATATATATATATATATATATATATATATATATATATATATATATATATATATATATCTGACAGGGAAAGTGACAGGCAAACTACACCTTTCATTGTGTACTTGTCGGTGTATACTGTTTCCTGGACTCCGCACGTTTGTGTCTGAACCTGTCACATTACACACCTGCCGTAGGTACATCTTGGCTACCATAGTGTTAGGTGATTGTATACATGATTGCGTGTTCTACTCCTGGCAGTGGTCATTTTACCCTTCAGAGCAGGCGCTATTAGTACAGGGGTGAATAATGCTGGTTTCACCTGTTCTGGACATCATTGACCGTGATCTGCGCGATATTCAGAGAAGCTTAGCCCTGTTTCGCGCATATCCGTATACTCATATTTAAACGACGCTTACCAGCACTGGGCAACGCATATTCCCGCTAACGTGTGCTAAACATGATCTGATGACCTGCATCCGACATGCATTATTCGTGCCTTCGGGATTACGTTACATCCCTTGCAGGACGTGGGACCGGGAACATGCACGACGGTCACTGCATTTACCACTTGGCCATCTGGGATTTGTACACGTGTTATGGCATTTTGTATGTGGAGTATACTATGGCTGTTACTCCATACTGCACTCACATGGGTAACTCAGTTAGTTTACATATGGATGAGTCCAATTACTGGTATGTCCATGTGATGTTTACTGGATGTGCTCCAGCATTGGGTATGTATATCACAGTGAGCCACACACGATAATGTGCTACACCTTCAAACGACCGTAGGTGGAGCATGCTGGGGTGATGAATACCTGTCATGGGTACACCCCATGCCTTGACACAACATCCATGATTACATTATGTGGAGCCCCTCATTAACACAGCAGGGAATCCGTGCAGAGTGTGTGCAGAACAGTGCTTACACACATGTGATCCCGCGATTGCCTCTGCTCCACTGAGCGACAGTTGGTTACTCGATGTTGTGGTGACAGCAGACACTGTTTGCCTCATTTGGTGTATGGCCTCTGACAATCGGGCGTGTACCTACCGATGTACCTAGGAACCTATACACACAGCACCAACATATGCTGATAGGCGCATGTACTGTTCAGGTGTTGACATTCCTTGTTCCAATAGCTGTTGTGTGTACAATGTTTGAGGGCTGCCTATGTAGGATTCACACAGTAGGCCACCTATACATTACAATTTACAGGTGGTCGTGTGTGTGCCATCCATTTTACTGTGTGTGCAGGTGGAGAGGTGTGTCAGTCCATAGGGGCCTACACTGTCAGAGTATGTGCTATACGTTCCCTCTTTGCCAAGGCGTAGGCATATTGGGCATGCCTCCATCTGCCTACTGGGGCTGGCACAGGGTGTTCGTGGTCTGAATCCCTCTGTGCCTGTGATGGCCTTGGCAATTGCGGTGGGCTATGAGGGCCTTCACCATTTTGTCCCTGCTGCAGCTGTTTCCGCAGGATCATATTATGTAGCATGGCACATACTATGAAGATGTGGGCACACGTGCCTGGAGAGTACTGCAAGGCTCCACCAGATGTGTCCAAGCAACGGAACCGTGATTTCAGCATCCTGAACACACGCTCTATGATGATTCTGGTTTGTGCGTGTGCCTCATTATGGCGTTCTTGCATGGGTGTGTGTGCATTTCTGATGGGAGTCATCATCCACGGCTCCAGTGCATAGCCAGCATCCCCACAAGGTGGCCATGTGGGATGTCCCCCCTGACAAATACCTGATACAGCTGTGAGGCATGCCAGATATGGGAGTCATGGTAGCTTCCAGGGCTGCCAGCACACACATCCATGATAATGCCCTGGGCATTGCACATGACCTGGCAGTTGATGGAGTGGAATCCCTTGCGGTTTATGTAGCGCCTACCATGCTCACTGGGTGGTGACTTGATATGTATGTGCATGCAGTCTATCGCACCCAGTACCTCCGGGTAGTGTGCCACATGGTGGAAGTGATGCATATTGCTGGCCAACTCCTCCTGAGTTCGGGGGAAGTATATATGCTCATTGGCATGTGGTAACATGGCATCCAGGAACTGGTGTAGTACCCTGGATGCTGATGCCTGTGAGATCCCCATTATATCTCCAGTTGGCCTTTGAAAGGTACCTGTGGCTAGTATTCGCAAGCTTACACATACCTTCGTGTCCACTGGGATGGGTTCCCCTCTGTTGTTTCTGGTTCTCAGGCGTGGCCGGCACAGCTCAACTATTTGCTGTAAGATGTCCCTGTCCACCCTGTAATGCTCTACTATCTCCAGATCATGTAGCCCCTGGTAGGTTACCCTTGGTCTGAACACTCTTCTCCTCCTCCGGGCCTGCGGTAGTTGTCAGCATCATCCTCCACAACACCGTCAGTCTCTAACACATGGTGATGAATCACAGCTATGGCAGCTCCCAACATGTACATTTTAAAAGTTTCCCGTGTGTTTACACCTATGGTGCAGTGTTTGGGAATACACAGGTGTGTGTAGGGTGCTTTCACACTTTATACTATTGTGCTGTGAACACCGATGATGTCATAGGGTGTGTATGTACGATCGTAGCTACAGGGTATCTTATGTGTTTTACTACAGGAACTACTATTGTGGTGCCTTTGGTGTTGAATTACATTTGGCTGCCGTGGATTACCTCTTGCCCTTCCCTTTACATTTCTTCATGTTTCACCTACCATTTTCTGGCATGCATCCAGCAGCCTGCTTTCATTTGTACTTTCCTAGACCTGGCTTATCTTGCGTAATGTGTTCTATTGCCGGTCTACTGTAGGTTTGCTTTGCTCTGCTATGACAGTTCTCCTTTCTTTGCAATCCGATGCCTCCCCTATCCTGTTTTGCAGGTTTCTGCGAGCAGACTTGTCAGCTGCCGTCGATTGCCCGCTGTGAGTTAATAGGTGTTAATTGCTCAGTTGTACTCCAATTACCCTACTGCGGCATTTCCTTCTTTTCTTCCCCTGACCTTCCTGTTTGTGCTATGGTTCATGGCGTGCATCCGCTTACCGGGTTTCGGGCACGTTTTCATCCCCGTACACATGCGCTTTCGGGCACCATGTGTGCTCTCAGCTAAACGATTCTATACCTACCTCCCCACCCCTGTCCTGCAGCTTTGCTTAGCAATGGCCAGGCCAGATTTGCATTGCTCCAATGTGCTTACAGCTATGGTGGCACACCCCACTGCTGATGTCATGTATACCTCTGAGCCACTCCTCGGTGTTATAGCGCTGCGCCGTATGGTACATCCTTAATCCGGCGGGACGTTTGCGATTCAGTATTACCTGCCTCATTTGCATGGCATTGACTACTAATTCATAGTTACCATGCCGAACACTGTCACAGACCCTTAGCAACCCTTGCAGCTTGGTTGTGGTGTACCATGCATACCATTGCGTATTATGGTGAAATCCTGATTTGTATTACATTGCGATTTTATGACATTTGTATATATTTTCTTTGTGTTCCAGTTTGCGCACACATGCCCTGCGGTTGTACTTTGCGTTACTGTGGACATGACATTAAATGTTGTTTTTTAGGTGTTGTGCATCTTTTCTTATGCCATTGGCTGTGTATTTAGCCATTGGCATATGTTAACTTTGTAATACATGAGTCTGGGCCGCTTCCATAGCTCCGATGTTCTGTTTGGGAAAATGTAAACCGTGTTTTTTGGTTTACATTTCTGTGGGCTTACGCTACGCCTGCACCACTTCATGAATCGCTATATACCTTCATTTGCATGGTGCGGCACTGCACATGGGGTGATTAGCATACCTAAGCCGAGGGCTGCGCAGTTCTGGCATACGCCGGTAGTGCACGTGGAATTGGATCGTACCTGAATCGCTCGACGGCCATATTTGGCATTATACTGCCTACGCTACGCCTGCGCCTGGCACAAGCTTCATGAATCCCGGGGGGAGTTTTTTGAGTCTGTCCATATAGGACAAGTGTTTAAGGCCTAGGATCCTCTTTGTGAGGTACTTTTGTGGCCTCTCCAGTTGTTGCAGGTGTCTAGTGAGATACATGCCAAATGAGACATTGTACTCGATAATTGGCCTAATGATGGAAGAGTAGAGGGAGACAATGACCTCTTTTTTCATGGATCAAAACCCTTAGTAATGAGATGTGCCACATAGAAGGACTTTCTGTCCACAGTGGCAATGTGGTGGTCAAAGGAGAGGTTGCTGTCAACCTGTGTTCCCAGATCTCTTCTAATGCCTTCTGTATTCAGTGGACTACCATCGATGTGGTAATTCATGGGAAGTGTTTTTTCCCAAAGGGGATGACAACATATTTTTTTGGCACTGAGCTTAAGGCCATGATTCTGACACCAGTCACTGGTCTCAGTGAGGCCTTTCTGTAGGATGGAAACATCACTTGGGGAGTTAATAATGGCTCCCAACTTGCAATCATATGTGAACTTTGTCAGCCAGAGCCTCTTCATGTTGGCCTGGAATTCTGAGAAGTAGATACCAAACAGGAGCGGACCCAGGACCAATCCCTGTGGGACTCCACTCATGACTGGTTGGCAGTCTGACTTGGAGTCAGCTACTTTCACACTGTGGGTTCTATCTGTGAGCCAGTTTGCAACCCACCTAGTGATATAGGGGCTGACGCCCAGGTTAGTGAGTTTTTCTATGATTCCTGAATGGGGAATGGTATCAAAGGCCTTAACCCAGCCACTAGGGATGCACAAGCCAGTGCATTTCTTCGTGCTGGTCCCAAGCCTGGATAAATGGGGAGGGTTGCTTCAGGAAGGGCATCCGGCATAAAACATTTGGTGAATGAGATATGCGGAAACCAATACAGATTTACATACCGGATTGGTCGAGGCCCGGGTTAACAACGACAGCCACCAGTACTGTTAGCCAACAGGGTGCTGGCAGAAATTGGGATACTGCTGGCCGAAGGAGGAGAAGGAGAAGAAGAGGGGGAAGGCATGCCCAAATGCAGGAAGAAAGGAGAAAGGTTAGGAGTGTAGTAGTGAGGGTAGGAACTTTGAATGTTGACAGTATGACTGGTATAGGGTGAGAGCTAGCTGATATGATGGACAGAAGGAAGGTTGATATATTGTGTGTGCAAGAGACCAGGTGGAAGGGAAGTAAGGTCAGGTGTATTGGAGATAGGTTCAAATTGTTCTATCATGGTATGGATGGGAGGAGAAATGGGGTATGGGTTATCCTGAAGGAACAGTATGCCAAGAGTGTTTTGGAGGTGAAAAGAGTGTCAGACAGAGTGATGTTTATGAACCTGGAAATTTGATGGTGTAATGATGAATGTTGTTAGTGCATATGTTCCACAAGTTGGGTGTGCGATGGATGAGAAAGAAAATTTGTGGAGTGAGTTGGATGAAGTGGTGATGACTGTACCCAAGGGTGAGAGAGTGGTGATTGGAGCAGATTTCAATGGGCATGTTGGTGAAGGGAACAGAGGGGATTAGGAAGTGATGGGTTGGCATGGTGTTAAGGAAAGGAATGCAGAAGGTCAGATGGTAGTAGATTTTGCAAAAAGGATGGACATGGCTGTGGTAAATATGTATTTTAACAAGAGGGAGGAGCATAGGGTGACATACAAGAGTGGAGGGAGATTCACACAGGTGGATTATGTCCTATGCAAGAGGGCCAGTTTGAAGGATATTGGAGACTGTAAAGTGGTGATGGGGGAAAGTATAGTTAGGCAGCATAGAATGGTGGTCTGTAGAATGACGTTGGTGATCAAGAAGAGGAGGAGGAGTGTCAGAGAAGAGTTAAGACAGCACTGGGTGGCAGTGAAGAGTTACAGAACAGCTGGATAACTACAGCAGAGCTAGTAAGGGAGAATGCTAGAATGGTGCTTGGTATGACATCTGGGCAGAGGAAGGAGGACAAGGAGACCTGGTGGTGGAATGAGGAAGTACAGGAGAGTATATAGAGAAAGAGGTTGGCGAAGAAGAAGTGGGATGTCAGAGAGATGAAGAAAGTAGACAGAAGTATAAGGAGATGAGGTGCATGGCAAAGAGAGAGGTAGCAAAGGCTAAGGATAAGGCGTATGGAGAGTTGTATGAAAAGATGGACACTAAGGAGGGAGAAAAGGACCTGTACCAATTGCCTAGACAGAGAGACCGAGCTAGGAAAGATGCACAGCAAGTAAGTGTGATAAAGGATAATGAGGGAAATGTACTCTCAAGTGAGGAGAGTGTGTTGAACAGATGGAAAGAGTACTTTGAGGTGCTGATGAATGAAGAGAATGAGAGAGAGAAGGTTGGATGATGTGGGGATAGTGAATCAGGAAGTGCAATGGATTAGCAAGGAGAAAGTAAGGATAGCTATGAAGAGGATGAAGAATGGAAAGGCTGTTGGTCCAGATGACATACTTGTGTAAGCTTAGAGGTATTTAGGAGAAATGGCAGTGGAATTTTTTACCAGATTGTTTAATGAAATCTTGGAAAGTGATAGAATGCTGAGGAGTGGAGAAAAAGTGTTTTGGTACTGATTTTTAAGAATAAGGGTGATGTGCAGAGCTGTAGTAACTAGAGGGATAAAATTGATCAGTCACAGCATGAAATTATGGGAAAGAGTAGTAGAAACTAGGTTAAGAGGGGAGGTGATGATTAGTGACCAGCAGTATGGTTTCATGCCAGGAAAGAGCACTACAGATGCAATGTTTGCTCTGAGAGTGTTGACAGACAAATACAGAGAAGGTCAAAAGGAGTTGCATTGTGTCTTTGTGGACTTAGAGAAAGCATATGACAGGGTGCCTAGAGATGAGTTGTGATATTGTATGAGTCGCGAGTGGTAGAGAAGTATGTAAGACTGGTACAGGATATGTACAAGGGTAGTGTGACAGGGGTGAGATCTGCAGTGGGAGTGACAGATGCATTTAAGGTGGAGGTGGGATTACATCAAGGATCAGCTCTGAGCCCTTTCTTATTTGCAGTGGTGATGGACAGGTTGACAGATGAGATCAGACAGGAGTCCCCGTGGACTATGATGTTTGCAGATGACATTGTGATATGTAGTGAGAGTAGGGAACAGGTTGAGGAGACCCTGGAGAGGTGGAGATATGCTCTAGAGAGGAGAGGAATGAAGGTCAGCAGGACTAGGACAGAATATATGTGTGTGAATGAGAGGGAGGATAGGGGAATGGTGAGGATGCAGGAAGTAGAGCTGGCAAAGGTGGATGAGTTTAAATACTTGGGATCAACAGTACAGAGTAATGGTGAGTGTGGAAGAGAGGTGAAGAAGAGAGTACAGGCAGGGTGGAGTGGGTGAAGAAGAGTGTCAGGAGTGATTTGTGACAGATGAGTACCAGTAAGAGTGAAAGGGAAGGTATACAAGAGGGTAGTGAGACCTGCTATGTTATATGGGTTGTAGACAGTGGCATTGACAAAAAGGCAGGAGTCAGAGCTGGATGTGGCTGAGTTAAAGATGTTAAGATTTGCACTGGGTGTGATGAGGGTAGACAGGATTAGGAATAAGTATATTAGAGGGTCAGCCCAGGTTGGACGGTTTGGAGATAAAGCCAGAGAGACGAGATTGTGTTGGTTTAGGCATGTGCTGAGGAGGGATGCTGGGTATGTTGGGAAAAGGATGCTAAGGATGAAGCTGCCAGGTAAGAGGAAAACAGGAAGGCCTAAGATAAGGTTTATGGATGTGGTGAGAGAGGACATGCAGGTGGTTGGTGTGACAGAGCAAGATGCAGAGGACAGGAAGAAATGGAAACAGATGATCCGCTGTGGCGACCCCTAATGGGAACAACCGAAAGATAAAGAAGATCAAAGGCCTTGTCCAGATCAAGGTAGGCTGTATAAACCACCTTGCCTTCATCCACAGCTCTGGTGACTGACTCAATGAAGTCGACCAAGTTGAGCATGCATGATCTACCCTTCACAAAACCAAACTGTGTGGGATCCAGAGTTTGGAGATTCCCTATATCCTTGTTTATTAGGTTCATGATGATGCATTCCATAGCTTTGCATATCAGACTTGTCAGGCTAATGGAGCGATAGTTCCCAGGGTCTGTAGTCGCTCCTCCTTTGTGGAGAGGGATGACTATATCAGTGTGCCATTTGGTAGGGACAAAGCCTGAGGTGAGACTGTGATTGAACAGAGCACACAAGTGAGGTGCCAGTTCACTCTGTAGTTCATGTAAAACACAGCCAGGGATATTGTCAGGTCCCATAGAAGCTATATTCTTTGCTTTGGACAGTGCTGCTTAAACCTGTGCAGCAGTAATACTGGGTGCCTGGCAATCTACTGGTATTGTGATTGGTCCTTTGGGGGCTGAAGTTGGCACTGAATCTGTCAGCCAGCATATTGGCAGTACCATTGTGCAGTATCTCGGAGCAAATCTGGGTATTGCCCTGGAGATTCTTTACATAAGTATAGAAGGCTTTGTGGTTGTCTTTGCTATCTGCTGCAATTCTGTTTTCATAGCTAGCTTTAGAGGATTTGATGAGGGATTTCAACTTTCTGTTGGGGCTGATAAGGGAGTTTTTCCAGTCTTGGGACTTCACCTTATTCCACATCAGTTTCCTCCTTCTGTTGTAGAGTTTGTTTATGGCAGGGGATCACCAGATTGTCTTCTTTTTTTGAAGGAGAGCGTCTTGGTTTTATTGGGTATGGTGAGATCCATGCATTTGTGTACATGTTCGTGCAATGCATTGGTGTATGACTCGGCGGTCATGCAACTGTTCTCCATTTGCATGGGTGACGTGAAGTTAACCACCTCTGTTTTTAGGACCCCAAAATTAACTTTGGGGAAGTTTTTTATGGTAGTTACCTTTGTGGGGGTGGGTGGAAGGGATGTGGATTTCCAAGGTGATTAGTTTGTGGTCAGATCTAACCAGAGAAGAGTTGACTATTGATGTAGAGCAATGGCCGCCCATGTTAGTAATGACTAGGTCAGGGATGTTGCTACCTCTAGTGGGGGTAAGAACAAGCTGGTCCAGTGCATTGGAATTAATGAATTCCAGGAAACATTGGGCAAGTGTATTGGTACATGTGTAGTTTTCCCTGTTAATGGAGGGGTAGTTGAATTTGAGTTTGAATGTTGATTTATTTGGGCAATGGGTTGGGCTGTACATTTAACAGAGAGGGAGTATTTCCAGGGCAAACAACTGGGTAAAAAGTAAACAAGTGTATTGAATTAATTTGGTAGTAAGCACAGCCAAACTTAAAAATAACTGTGAGAACAGCACTACTGCGTTTGTAAGTACAGAAATCAAAAAACGTTTGGAAAGTAGAACTTCAAGGTGCAATGATATCTTTTTACATAACATAAGTGACAGTTAGGGTCAATGTATGCTAAAAGTATAGAATGTTGTGTAGCTTGTAGTTGTCCTTCAAGTGCCTTGTGCTCTTTTTTTTTTTTTTTCACCTGTTGCTCAGACAAGCTTCTCTCTGTCTCCCTGTCAGGTACTTTTGCAGTCATGATGGGAGATGCAGTTAGAACAAACACTCAGGTTCTTAGTGTTAACAAGTCACCTGACTGGATCTTCTAATTGAGTGTTTTATCATGACTTGTGAAGCAAAATAGAAAAATAAATCTCTAAATGAAGATAAAGCCTCCATAGGTTGAAATCGGAAAATTTACCAGCTGTGTTCTGCTTTTGCTGTATATTTTCCAATTTCAACTGAAACAGTTAAAAAGCCTTTTTTTTTCTTCCAGGCTGTATGGCAGCTTATAACAAAAAAAAAAAAACAAAGGTAAAAGGCATGCACCCCTGCACCGAGGCTTAATTCCGCCACTGAAACATCACCCTCACTTGCAAAGAAATTACTAATATGACCCATAAACCAAAGAGGGCTTCTTAATGAAATGTCAGGACTCTCAATGCCAAGTCCTGAAATGCCAAAAAAGACTAAAAATACAGGAGAAGAGCAAATGCTGACCTCCTCTTTTCTCTATTAATGTTGTTTTGCCCTGGGAGATAAGCCCCTACACCTCATAATGTGGGGTGCAAGTCTCCCATACTACCATTTTTATATATACCAAACTCTGAGACCAGCATACCTCAGTCAAAAGGAATTATGCAAAGAAATGGCAATTCTGAGCTTAGTATATGTAAGCCCATATTTTCAATCATTCATTCTCCACTTTATGGGACTTAGCTTTGCAAGTCTCTGCATTGCAAACAGTTATCATCAGAAAGATCTTAGGTCTGTGGAAACTTTGTGAGATGCTTTAAGAGTTTCCCATAGATATATATATATATATATATATATATATATATATATGTGTGTGTGTGTGTGTGTGTGCGCACACACACACACACACACACACACACAGACACAGACACACACACACACACACACCACACACACAAATACATAGTCAAAGTCATTCAGACTACACACAACAGTGCAAACCGAACTAAATTTCATTTCTCCGGACTCAATGTGCAAAACATCACAAGAAGCATTACAACAGACATTACTGCATCACAGCTAACCATTACAGACATAACACCCAAAACATTTTATGAATATAAACAGTACATTATTGCACATAATTACAACAGTTATCAGTATTGCACAAGAATGCTAGTTTGACATCGGTTGGTTTATTGCACCAAAATATGAGGTGAGACTAGCATTTGAGTTATTCGACAAAAATATGAGTTCTCATCAACTTAGATATCTGGTACACCTGATGGCCATAATCTTGTGTGTTATTAGTAGAGCTGAGTAGTCTGATGGCTTGTGGAATGAAGCTCTTACTGAATCTGGTGGTTTTGTACTGCATAGTGCTATAGTGCTTGCCAGATGATAGAAAGGAAAACAGTCCATGGGCAGAGTGAGTGAAGTCCCTGACTGTTTCTGCTGACAGATCAAGACAAGTGTAGGTCCTGAATAGATGGAAGAGTGGTCCTAATAATTTTCTTGGTCACTTTCGCCACCCTTTGGAGAGACTTCCAATCCGAAGCAGAGCAGTTTCCATACCATACTGAAAGACTGTTTGACAAGATGCTTTCTATAGTGCCCCTGTAGAAGGTTGTGGAAACTGGAGGTGAAAGGTTTGCTCTTCTCACTCTTTGCAGAAAATGGAGACACTATTGTGCCTGCTTGGCAATGGAATTTTTGTTAATGGACCATAGCAAGTCCTCTGCAATATGCTTTTTACCCTCTCCGCTATTTCTCTGTGGATTGTGAGTGGAGGGTGCACTTCATGGTTCCTTCTGAAGTCAGCAATTATCTCCTTGGTCATGGTCACATTCAGTACCAGGTTATTGTTGTCAACCACACAATCATTTGTTTAACCTCCTCTGAGTAGGTTGTTTCATCATCATTGCTGATGAGACCCACAACTGTTGTGTCATCAGCAATCTTAATTATGTGATTCGAACTGTACCTGGGGATGCAGTCATGGGTCAGCAAAGTGAACAGCAAGGGGCTCAAGACACTACCCTGTGGTACCCCAGTGTTCATAATGATGCTCTCCGAAGTGTTCTTGCCAATGCATACTGTCTGGGATCTAACTATGAGGAAGTCTATTTTCCAGTTGCACAGTGGGGTGCTGATACCCAGTTGAACCACTTTATTTATCAGATGCTGGGGGGTGACTGTGTTGAAAGCAGAGCAGAAGTCTATGAATTGCATACGCACATAGCAGTTTTTTTTCCAGGTGGGCCAGAGATAAGTCCTTGACCAGCCTTTCAAAACACTTCATTACAGTGGCGATGAGAGCTATGAAGTAGTAGCAATTGAGGCTTGATGGTGAAGATTTCTTGGACAATGATATGATGGTTGTGTTTTCAAAACATTTGGGTATGATGGCCTGACTCAAAGAGGTGTTAAAGATATCAGTAAGGACATTGTCAGTTGATCAGAACAGTCCCTGAGTACCTGCCCCAGAATGTTGTCAGGTCCAGCCACTTTCCTTGGGTTTACCCTGCATAAGGACTTCCAAACATCAGCTGGGTTGAGACAGAACACTTCATCATCCTGGCTGGTAAAGACTTCTGTTGCTGTAGTGTTGTTCTTTTCCTCAAACCAGCTAAAATACATTTTGCGCTTGTTGAGAAATTCAGTGCTGTCATCGCACTAAGAAGATAAGGGTCTGTAGTCTGTAATGAATTGAATTCCTCATCACAGACACCTGGAGTATTTTAGGTCTGTGAAGTGACTCTGAATTGTCTGTCCATGGGCACATTTGGCATCTCTCGCACCCCTATTTAGATTCACTCTGGCTAATCTTAGGTCATCTTTATCCCCCAATTTAAAGGTGTGCTCTTAGAAGCTCATACTTCCCACTTGTAAGCCAGGGTTTCTGGTTGGCCTGTATGGTGATGTTCTTATTGATTGTCACAATATCCATACATTTTGATATATATCCCATCCCAGACTCTGTGTACTCACCTAGGTTGATGTGCTGGTTTACAGTGGTTGCCTGTTTGAACATGTTCCACTATGCACTTTCAAAACAATCTTGAAGTGCTGAGACTGCTCCATCTGACCATATCCTTACTTGTTTCTTAGATGGCTTCCCTCTGGTTAATAATGGTCTATATGCTGGAACTAGTATTACAGAGAGATGGTTTTGAGTTTCCCAGGTGTGGGTGAGGCACTACCTTAAACGCTAGTTTGACATTGGTATAGACCTTATCCAGTATGTTTTCACCCATAGTTGCAAAATTCATGTGCTGATAGTAATTCCCTATATAGTCCCTATTCCTGTCTTGTTGTTTAAATTTGGAGGCTTTTGCAGTTGCCTGCCCCCACTGTAGATTTGATCTGGGACACTCCCCTCAGTCCCATCTCTTTACCTCATTCTACCTAATAGACTCCTTCTGCACTTGTTTTTAGTCATTTTTTAATTTAATTGCATTTTTTAAACTGTTTGGTCTAACATTGCTACATACTCAAGTGTGCTAGCTTGTACTGCATTTAAATTGTTTTTACTGCTGTTTTAGCTGCTTTTCTGTATATATATATAAAAAAAGAATCTAAGCCTGTTTCCTACCTTTCCTGTAACTAGTGGAGTCCAGATTCAAATTTGCTGTATCTAGGACTGTATGTAAGCTTCTGAGCCCCCCCCCCCCCAAGCTTTCTGTGTTGGAGGGAAGCCTTCTAGCTTATCAGTGGGAGTGGTAAGCACTAGGTAACCCATTTACCACATAAGGAGTGGTTCTGGCCCAGAAATTGTAGTTATTGGCCGTTTGGGCAGTTTTTACATCTCTCTCAACTTTCTGATTTAAAAGCCCACATTTGCACTTGTTTCCCTCCTTTCCTGTAACTAGTTTTGTCCAGATACAGATTCCTAGTTTTAGCACTTGAATTTGCTTATTCGTGATCAGCACTTGTTCAGAACTTGTTGTAAGCACTAAATAACCTACTAATTACTACAGCACTCAGCCTTTCTCATTACCTAGAGGAAAACAGTTTTGGTATTTACTTTCCTCACTTGCTTAGAGAAAAACAGCTCTTGTACTCACTTTCCTCACTTATCTAGAGGAAAATATTTTTTTTATTCAGGCATGTCCAAGGGTCAGCTCCCAGTGTTCTCTCCTGTCTATCTGATTAATCTGGTCATCTTGGGGCAAGGCAGAAATTGCCTCATGTACAAGACAACCCTCTCATCCTACCACCCAACACTACAACCTGTGAGAGATACACTTATATAGTCAAACTGGAGGTAAAGCTCTCTCCAACCAAGACTGAACTTGACAGTTGAGGAGAAGGTAAACACTTGCACCACACCACACTCATCACATAGTCTCACTAAATCTACAGCACCAAAATCCACACATA
This sequence comes from Protopterus annectens, assembly GCF_019279795.1. Classification (NCBI taxonomy): domain Eukaryota; kingdom Metazoa; phylum Chordata; order Ceratodontiformes; family Protopteridae; genus Protopterus; species Protopterus annectens. The sequence continues at coordinate 835,795,486 of NC_056739.1, forward strand.
GAAACACAAAAACATTCACAGAGGCTCTCAATAATAATCTGCTCAAGCAACAGAGACCTCCAAAGCAGAAATGCAAGCAACCACCACCCCCCCAACACAACCCAAATGACACATAGCCCGCAGACTCAATGTGCCACTCAACCACAGCCAATAAGGCAAAGCAACGTACTCAACACACTAGTCATAGGTGACTCTATAGTCAGACACACTGATGACCCACTCACCAGGCTAAACAAGGAGAAGGTTACTGTCAGCTGCCTGTCAGGTGCCAGGATTCGCCACATAACCCATGCACTCAGGTCACTCCACAACAAGTACAAATATGACTCTGTCATTGTCCATGTTGGTGTGAACGACCTGAGACGTACCTCCCTGGACTACATGAAAAGAGACATGGAAGAGCTCTCTGATCTTGTAGCCCAGGCAGGTATGACCCTAGCCCTGAGTAGCATTCTGCCAACACCCAGAATTATGCCGCAGTACAAGGACAAAATGATTGACTTCAACAACTGGCTAAGCTTCTGGTGTCATTCTAAAAGGATCCAGTATCTGTCTGCCTGGGATGACATGGTTGACAGACCATGATGCTTTGCCAGAGATGGCCTGCACCTGTCACCCCTGGGATTCTGGATACTGGCTAAGGTTCTTGTCGACCCTATAGTACCTTTTTTAGGCAAAGTTCAAATGACAAATTCACCGCTGTAACACAAACAGGCAAGCAAAAACTGAGGATGATTCTTCTCAATGATATAAGTCTAAATCTCAAAATGCACTCACTCGAGGCACTCCTTAAAATGGAGAACATCAATATCTGTGCAGTGACTGAGACCTGGTTCAAGGCTCCAGAGAGCACCCCTGCACTACCAGGCTATAACTCATACCACACTTTTTGGCCATGTAACATGGACCGGAACACCAAAGGTGGAGGTGTGTCCATATTCATTAAGGATATCCACACCTCCAGGCTAGTTGCTCAGCATAATGCAGCCAAGGTTATCCAAGTGCAACTAACTCTGAGCAAAACTGCAATCCAAATTGTAGCTTGCTACAGATCCCCCACAATGCCCCTGGATTCCCACTCCTCTTTTCTTGATGTACTGGAAAATATTAGGGTTCAACCAAACACCCTAATAATGGGCGATTTCAACTACCCCACCATTAACTGGGAAAACTACTCATGTACCAACTCCTTCACTCAACGCTTTCTGGAATTCATAAACTCCAATGTCCTGGATCAACTTATCCACACCCCCACCAGGGGCAACAATATCCTAGATCTAGTCATTACCAACATGAGTGACCAGTGTTCTACACCTGAAGTCAACGCCTCATTGGTCCGATCCGACCATAAGCTAATTACCCTAGATATCCACATCCTGCCTCACCCCCATTAAGGAAACCATGGTAAAAAAATTCTCCAAAGCCAACTTCATGCTTCTTAAGACAGAAGTGGTGAACTTCATGATACCCATGCAGATGTACAATACAGTTATGACTACTGAATCCTACACAATTGCACTTTATAAGCACTTACACGAATGAATGGATCGTGCTGTCCAAAACAGAACCAAGACGCTATCCTCCAAAAAAAGGAAGCCAATCTGGTGGTCCCCTGCCATAAACAAACTGTACAACAGAAGGAAGAAACTGTTGCAAAAGAGAATAAAATCCCATGAGTGGAGGAGCTCCCTGGTCAGCCTCAGTAAGAAGCTGCAATCCCTGATAAAATCCTCCAAAGCTAGTTATGAAAACAAAATCACCACTGATTCTAAAGACAAACCACAATGCGATGTCAAGAATCTCAATGGCAACACTCAGATCTGCTTTGAGTTACAGCACAATGGCACTAAATATACAGACCCAACTGATATTGCCAACATCCTGGCAGATAAGTTCAGTGCTAACTTCACCCCTCTCTCACCCCCTAAATAGCCCATCTCTATACCAGAAGAATTCAAAGTTCCTGTAATCACGCCTGCACAGGTAAAAACCACACTCTACAAAGTCAAGAACACAGCATCCATGGGACCAGACAACATCCCAGGTTGTGTTATCCACAAACTACAGAACGAACTGGCACCCCACCTAAGTACCATGTTCAATCATAGCCTCACCTCAGGCTTTGTGCCTGCTGAATGGCGCACAGGGACGGTTATCCCACTCCACAAGGGCAAGCCACCATGGACCCTGGAAACTACCACCCCATTAGCCTGATGAGCCTGGTCTACAAGGCCATGGAACATATCATCATGGAACTTATAAACAAAGACATTGGTAATCTCCAAACTCTGGACCCCACCCAGTTCGGGTTTGTAAAAGGCAGATCATGGCTCCTAAACCTGATAGACTTCTTTGAAGCAGTCACCAAAGCCATAGATGAGGGTAAGGTGGTTCACACAGCCTATATAGATCTTTCCAAGGCTTTCAGCACCATCCCTCACTCTGGAATTATAGATAAACTCACTAAACTAGGTATAAATCCCTATGTCACAAGATGGGTTGCCAAATGGCTCACTGACAGAACCCACACTGTGAAAGTAGCAGGCTCCAAATCCGACTTCAGAACCAGTGACAAGTACACAGCGTTCAGTCCTGGGTCCTCTCCTGTTTGGTATCTACTTCTCTGAAGTACAGGCTAACACAGAAGGTCTTTGGCTAATGAAGTTCGCAGATGACTGCAAACTAGGAGCCATAATCAAAACTCCTAACGATGTGGACATCCTACAAAAGGGCCTTATTGAGACAGATGCCTGGTGTCAAAGCCATGTTCTCAAGCTCACTGCCAAAAAGTGCATTGTCACCCCCTTTGGTAAAAACTCTGTACCCATGACCTACAACATAGGCCTTAGTATACTTAACACTGAAAGTGTGATAAGAGACCTTGGGACACAGGTAGACAGTAGTCTCTCCTTTGATAATCACATCGCCACGGTAGTCATGAAATCCTTCTACGTGGCACACCTCATCACAAAAGGTTTCTCATCCAGAAAAAAAGAGGTCATTGTTCCCCTTTACTCATCACTGATTAGACCCATTATAGAGTACAATGCTCCTTTTAATATGTACCTCACAAGACATCTACAACAACTGGAAAGGCCGCAGAAATACCTCACAAAGAGGATTACTGGCCTCAATCAGATGCCCTACGCAGACCATCTCAAAAAACTCCAGCGTTACTCTGTCACATATCGCCTACTCAGAGGTGATCTATGCCTAACATACAAAGCTATGTCAAACCCAGAGATGTTGGACATGCTCCACTTAAAGAAATCCCAATCCCTCTGAGCTACATGCTCTAGGGATCTAAACCTTGTCACCACAATAAACAGAATATGCCGGAGGGATAGATTCCTGTCCCAGAGACTTCCCATACTCTGGAATAAACTACCTATCTATATCAAACAAAGCTCCTCATTAGCACTATTCAAGAAAAATCTTGATGATTGGATGGGAAATAGGAAATTCACCCCAGGGATCACTTCTGTGGCTTTGCTCGACAGTGGCACAGACAAATAATTTTCTTGGGTGGCAAAAGCCAGGGTACCTTTATGGCTGGGCTTGTATAGGCCCCAGGGCTGATAGCCTAGTACCTACCTATGAACCTATGAACATATAATATGGTAGAACTGACTTCAGATTGGCCTGACTGAAGTCCCTGCTATTATGTGAACATGGTCCGGATTCTGGTTTTGCAATTCACTAATCAGCTGGTATAATGTTGCCAATGCTCCATTTATATTACCACTGGAAGGAATGTATACAGCTGTGATACTAACCCCATTAAATTAACTAAGCAAGTAGAATAGTCTACATTTTAGCAACATGTACTCTATATTTTCAGAACAGTGAGTGGAGACCTTTTCTCAGTTGGAACACCAGTTATTTTTGATGTAAATACAGACTCCTTCTCCCCGAGATTTACCACAGAGACATCTGCTCAAAATAATGATAACCCCGCCACATGTCTTTATGAAGATAAGCATACAACAGTTTCTTACCTTGCTTTGAGTAGTCATCTCTAGACTTAGGTAGTCTATGTTGTTTTTGAAGGCGTGAATGTAAAATAGATGGAAGCACAAGCCTGTAGCAGTTAGCTTTTAATCTGGCAGTGATTCCAGCCCAGAATTTGTGTTTTTGTGATCTTTCACATCTCTTTCATCTTCTCCTCCTTCTGTAACTGATAAAAGTTGACTCTGCTTGCACATAGCCCCTTCGGACCATATTTGAACATGATTCCTAACTCACAGAGTCCGTAGTGCGTTGTAGGCCTCACAGGCCCTGCAGACAGTAACTCAGCAAGCCTTTCACATGGAGAGCTTAATAGTCGAAGTTCTAGCAGAGTATCTCTGCTATAATTTAGTTTTACATCTGTATTTTCATCTGATCCTGTTACTTCCTTTCAATTAGACATAAAATTAAACACATACTGCACATTTTTCTGAGAAGCCAGAGCAGACACAGCCACACTGGGTGCCGCCATCTTGAAACAAAATATATAGAAATATATTTTTTCTTCTTTCGGCTTTTCCCGGTTAGGGGTAGCCACAGCAGATCATCTGTCTGCTTATGATTGGCAGTGGAGTTTTATGGTGTCGAGTTGCCAGCCCGGCACCCAACCTTCCACAGAAGGCACACACATGCACACACTCACACCTAGGGCCAATTTGGAGTATCCAATCCACCTACTGCATGTCTTTGGGATGTGGGAGGAAACCGGAGCACCCGGATGAAACCCACACGACCACAGGGAGGACATGCAGACTCCACACAGAAGGCACCCCAGCCAAGAATTGAACCGGAGAACCTCTTGCTGTGAGGCGGCAATGCTAACTGCTGCACCACCATGGCAATATTCCTATATATTTATATATAAAATATATAGACATAGGAAACAAATCAACAGCAAACCAACTAGAAACACAAGCAACTCTCAGTGAAATGGATCTATAGTTTCATTGTACACCTAGGTGTTCACATTTTCTAACAAGTGCTAAGAGTCTGTCAAAATCTGTGGCCTAGCACCTAACAATCCTTTGCACTTTACATCAATCATTTTTGCTAAGGGTTCAGTTTTAGACTTACTGGCTCCCACTACTGGTCTCAAAGGAGGGTCACTCTCACATTTGTGAACTTTTGGAATTTCCCCAGATCTCAATGACAGTATATTGATTAAGAATGCTTTGAAAATGAAAGCCAGCACTTTGTAAGACAAAAGTTAACACTTAGCAGTATAGAATGAGTAAACAGTTAGTTGTGGCAACTGGGTTAGAGAGTTAACTTTATTCATTTTTTATATTGATTTTGGATAGGTAGTGCTGTATAAATTTCAGAGAGTAATTAAATGCATTTTTAGTGTTTACAGATTAACATATATGTATGAGGACTTTGTTTTAATTTTGATTTAATTGGACAATATATGCTGTTTAGAACAGCATTTGAGGTAACTCGTTAACCATTTATGAGGAGATGTTGTGATTGGTTGATTTGTGTATTTAAACAGATGTGTTTTTTCAGTGTCATTAACTCTGATGAAGTCCATGTATTTGGGACAAAAGTGCTAAGTTTTGCTTTTTTTATTAAAGGAGTGCAGATCCATTTCACTGGATATATATATATATATATATATATATATATATATATATATATATATATATATATATATATATTAACCAAATATCAGTAGGTCATAGAAATATGAAATAAATGGGGGCAGATAAGAAAAGAGAAGACCAAGGTGAGGGCACAATAGAGAGAGAAAGAAAATTGAATGTATGCTAAAAAAATAATAGTAATAATAAATCAGATACTTCCCCATCTTACTATTTCATAATCCTGAGAATGCAATTCCGTGCACTCAAGAAAAATATGTATCTTTACCCAAGGTCTATTCACAGGCTGATGTTGGAAAATCGATTCCTTAGGTGGTGATTGCGTCAACTACTTCATTAGTAAAATGAGAGAAAAAGCTATCAAAGAAATCAGCACAAAAATAGATAACATAATAATGAACTGATCTGCTGACCTAAAAAGACAAATGTGGAAATGGCTAACAGATTATAGACCCAGATACTATGCCTGGTATTGTAATCTTTGTTCTGTTTTCTTATGAAAAACCAGTACTAATTCAAGGTCTGTATTTCAAGAACAGTGCTGTACTCCAAAGTCTGCAAAGGAAAAAAGGAACATTTAAGTGGGTTTTTTTTCCTGAAGAAAACAAATACATATCTTCTCTCCGAGTAATCATGACCTAAAAGGTGATTACATTAAGTAGCAAGGGGTGTGCAGTATGTTTGCCCCCACAGTAGCACATGACATACTAATTCTGAACAGGACTGTGGTTTCACATTGGCTTCACACTGATGAATATCTTAATGACTCCAGATTTATTAATGTAAACTCATTGACATTCGTGTCTTCAACCATGTTTATAATATTATGTGCAGTATTTATTTTATTTATTTGTCTTTATTGACTGAGAAAAGTTTGACTGAGTAAAATCCATTTTTAGTGGAGGCCCAAGGAGAAAAGTTCCACATCTAAGTTACACAATGGACTTTTATAATTGCAGAAAACACCTATATGTGAACTTATTTACATGATTTTTAAATATCTTTAAAAATTTCTTACATGAACATAGTATTTTAACACAAAAACAAGAGATAAATTAACAAATTGGCTAATTATTGAATAGAGAAATAACATACAATAACAGTTAATGTATTTGTAGCAAGATGGTTGCAGGGAAAATATCAAACAGTAATAATTTGCAGACAAACAAGCAGAATGCAGCTTAAAAGTTGATAAGAAAGATATGAAGGGAGAAGTTATGGAAATGAGCAGGAAGATAAATGTACAGAAGAGGAATTATAGTTAGAGGTAGGGTGTAACAAAAGGAGGGAAAGTAAGAGTTTAGGAAATAAGTGCAGTATGAGGAGAACCGATGAAGTACAAAACATGGAAAGCAAAATGGTTATAAGAGTTGGAGAAAAATAATGTTAGTAAAGCTAGCCAGGTGAGCAGCAAGAACAGAGACATCTTTGGTATAAGTGCTGTTTAAGCAAAGTTTTGAAACTATTTAAGCTTTCTATCTGTTCTAATATTTTTTCACTGCACTATGTGGTAAGAATTTTTCCCCTCTTCATTTAGATTCAGCAGTCTTGTAATTACTAAATAGAGAAATATGGAAGTGTGGTGTGATTGTGGGACTTTCCCCCAGCAAGACAACGTTTACACGTTTTTTAATGTATTTTTTATCATAGTAGCAACAGATGGGTTTCTTTTCCTAAGTCAAGATTAGATGGTTTGTGTCTCATCTTAAAGCCATGAACTCAGTTTTGTGGAGATGTTCTTTTACTGTCATCTGATCAGAGTTTTTTGCTTTTGTCTTGAATATTCAGCCATGTATTCAAATGCAATCATGCACTACAAGTCAGAAATTATTAACTTCCTGCATTCGTCCATATATCACAAACAATAGTGTCAACCAGTGTGTGTGTGTGTGCGTGTGTGTGTGTGTGTGTGTGTGTGTGTGTGCGTGCGTGCGTGTGTGCGTGCATGCATGTGTGTGTGTGTGTGTGTGTGTGTGTGTGTGTGTGTGTGTGTGTGTGTGTGTGTGTGTGTGTGTGTGTGTGTGTGTGTGTGTGTGTGTGTGTGTTACAGGGGAAATAACAGACTACCTAAGGATCTTGTGAGGAATGATGCCATAGCCACTGGACCGTCCCACCCCTGGAAGGTCCATTGCATCCTTAGAATACCTACCCTTGAGGGCATTACTGTATATATAAAATAAGCACTGTGTTTATATTTTGATGTCGTTTTATTGTGTGTTGCATTGTTTTCGCATGTCTGTGTGTACTTGGATGTTTTGCTTGTTTTGAAAAAAAATGGCCCCTTTTATATATTGTAGTAATGTATTGTTATAGCAATGATTACACAATTTCTTTAAGTATAACTTTATTAAGTATATATCAGTTGAGTGCAAGACTTGTTAAACAATGTCAGCTAAAGGTCTGGATGCTTCAATATTATATAAAAAAATAATGCGAAACAATTTCTGTATTGCTATAAGTTTATAACATGTTCATTGGTTTGTTATCTTTTATTTGAATTTGTTAAGTCGATTAGAGCTGGGACATATATGGACCTTTCTCAGACTGAAATCAGAATACTTGTCAGGTTAACTAATTTGCTCAGTCACACATCATAGGTAACTGGGGTATACAGAAATGAAACCCCGGACTACGGTGTGTAGCTCACTAACAGTTCAGAACCTTAATTTTAAGTGCTACCATAACAAAAACTTTATGACTTGATGTTTGTTTCCTCTCTTTCAGATTATACCTAGGAAAAAAAACAGGAAAGAAATATAGATTTAATTATCTGTTATATTTTCTTTTGTTACTTTATTTAGTCAGTCAGTTTGCTTACTTTTTGTTTTGCTTTGTTTTCTTTTTGTTTAAAATGTGAGAAAACAATATATGCACTGAAGAATAAGAAAAATAAATGCTTTACTCATTAAACTAAAAGGATTTTTCTGGCTTAAATTTACAAAGGTTCAGAGTTCAGACAATTACAGTCCAGCCTGGCAGCAAAGAGAAACTTCATAGGTGTGAATGAGTGCAGATAAGGTGGTTTGAATAATACTAGTACAATCTTAAAAAATGTTCAAAAAAGAAATGTATTTGGTGATACCTGTAAGAACTCTAAGATGTAGTAAAGATCCCATATCATTTCTCGTAAGCTGATTTTGCTGATGGTATGTTTGCTGAATTTTTCTTATTTTACTTTCTATGTAATTTTATGCAGGTTTTATTATTGTTTTAATATATATTCATACTTACGCAGTATTTTGTTCTTATGTACTATATCTGCAAATGTGTATTTTAGTTTAGTCTGGCCTGTCCAGCTTTGAATTTTTATTTGCAGTTGTGGGTCTTTTCAGCATGTTTGTGCAA